>NC_071264.1:26686007-26693507 GCF_023375685.1 Ictalurus furcatus
AGAAAACACACACACACACACACACACAATATATATATATATATATATATATATATATATATATATATATATATATATTTAGATAGCCTTTAAGAATGCCTTTGACAATCATTTTCATGGCTAGACCTTCACCCTGGATAAATTTGATATTTTTTCACTTGATTAGATTTTTTTTATTTTTATTTTTGTGTACAAAGTTTAAACTTGACTTATTTTGGATTGGGATAAGCGACAATTAAAATCAGGGTAATGGTTTATTTAACATTGGAGTAGTTCGGAGGTGATATATAAGGATCTTATATATTTCTAAAACAGCATTAAATTAACAGTAAATTTAAAAGACTGCAGTTTGGTGCTTTAAAGGTGTATGTTTAAAATGTAAATACTTTACCTACCAGTAAATTCTGCCCTTTTCTGGCATTATTCACTGCAGCAGGATTGCTCTGCTGAGATTTATTTACAGGAAACTTTTCCATTTCAGAAGCAGCCTGTTAATTTGCATGCAGCAGAGATTCTGCCTCCTGCGTGAAGCAGTGATGACTACTGATTACTCAACTATTCTGCTGGGAAAAGAAAGGCTGCTTTCGTAATGATCCACATTTAGATCTTTTTTTATTTCCATCTAGTACTAATTATTCCAGTCGTGACATCTGCATTGCGTACACAGCAGCACAAGCTTCACTGACATATCCACAATATTTCATCTGTAGCTGTACGTTCAGTAACTGCTTACTGAAGATGAATGCGTGAATGAATGAATTGTTTGTGGCCTAGACTTAGCCTACTTTTTTACTACTCACTGCATAAACATCCACAGCTTATGAGAAAAGAAGAAAAAAGTAGGCTAAGTCTAGGCCACAAAACATTCATTCAGTCCACAAAGCATTCATTACTGAGGATGCATTCATCCTCAGTAAACAGTGGATCTGGAGTCTATCCTAATATTATTTTGAAGAATACATTTGACAACAAAATAAAACTTTAAAAAGTATATAGTAAAATCAAAATTTGGTCAAAATGGGCCTGAAATGTATTGAGGGATTATTGAGAGAACTTTTATGTAAAAAAAAAAAAAAAAAAACAACCAAAAAAAAAAAAAAAAACAGTAGGTTTATGTTTTTTGCACTGTTTATAATGTTAATAATGTAAAGTAAAAAATATGATTCCTTAAAAATATTGTGTGTGAGTGTGTAATGACCAGTAGAGGTCAGTGTTATCAAAGCGCAAAGTTAAAGTTGGATTTGTTATTGGTATTCCGATTCTTTTCAACGAATCAGATCATTTAACTCGATTCACCAGTAAAAGTCGACTCTATCGGCTCTCAAACAGCTCATTGCCATTTATTCCTCTAAAGTTTAGAGGAAGATATTTTTCACCATTGAGTGTTGTTCTTTTGCGATTATGTCTGAAATGAAAATTCATTACATGTTACACTATCTTCTGATTAACAGCATGACATGACTTACATGACTTTACAAACTGTAGCATTTTCTAGCCTAAAATCTATTTATATAATTTAACAGCTGTCGAAAAGAGAACTCTGTGGAGACATTTTGATTCAATTACACTACATGAGTAATGACAATGCATATGAACAAACAAACAACCCTAAAGGGCTCGTACAGTTGCGGTCTTATGTTAACATACGCCTTGTATAATCTGAAAATGTTGAATACTGAATGTACAAAATACTGAATAAACTATTCCACAGATGTTTACATAGAGTCCACAAGACACAATGATAACAGAATTTGCACAAATGAACCAGTTCAAAAGTTTGCACACGCTCGATTCTTAATACCTTGTGTCGTTACCTGGATGATCGACTGTGTTTATGTTTTGTGAGAGTTCTTCATGAGTCCCTTGTTTGTCCTGAGCAGTTAAACTGCCCACTGTTCTTCAGAAAAATCCTCCAGGTTCTGCACATTCTTTACTTTTCCAGCATCTTCTGCATATTTGACCTCTTTCCAACAGCGGTTATATGATGTTGAGATCCATCTTTTCACACTGAGGATGACTGAGGGACTCGTACACGACTATTACAAAAGGTGCAAACATTCACTGATGCTCAAGAAGGCAACACGATACATTAAGAGCCAGGGGGGTGTAAACTTTTTAACAGAATGATTCATTTAAATTGTTATTATTTTGTTTAAAGGTCTTGTTTTGTTTTTCATTTAGCTAGTACTGCCCTTCAGAGGCTACATAAGATATTTACATGTTTCCCAGAAGGCAAATTTTACACCTTATTCTTATTTTTGAACATTTTGCAGATTCTGCAAGGCATACAGTATGTGAAGTTATGACCTCAACTATATATACGAGTCAGCTCTCAATGTTCACCTAAAAGAGCCGATTCAAAAAGCCGACTCGTTCCCGAACGACACATCGCCTTTAGTGAACAGTGGATTAGTTCAACAAAGCTGACTTCATATAAAAACCATAATGAACTTTCTTTTACTTTCACACTATCCATTGTTGCCCAGATGAGGACGAGTTCCCTTCTGAGCCTGGTTCCACTCAAGGTTTCTTCCTCATATCATCTTAGGGAGTTTTTCCTCGCCACCGTCACCACCGGCTCGTTCATTAGGGATGAATTCGCACATTTAAAATCTGTATCCTGTGTTTATATGTTTCTGTAAAGCTGCTTTGAGACAATGTCCCTTCTTAAAAGCACTATACAAATCAAACTGAATTGAATCGCTATTAATGAGAGCTTTTAATACAATTTTTTTCATCCACTGTCCGTGTATGAATGGTCAGCATGTAAAACAGAAGATCCAGCCAGTTGTCTGTCTGATCCTGGCTACGCAGCAAGTCTTTTGCATTTGATCATGACTTTTTTTTCCCCCAGTCAGTATAACTGTAGATGTAGTGTTTATACAGCATGCTAAAGGATGTGTTTAATCTCCTCTTAGGGAATTAATCCATGGAGCATTACAGTGAGGACTTCCCAACGTCAGCTGCCTGGATAATCAGCTTTCTGTTAAGGAGAAGATGGAAATGAGTGACCCATCTGCTGGAGAGATAGACCAGTGAAGCCATTCATGTATTCATCAACCACATGTATACTCACTCTTTCTTTCTTTAAAAAAAAAAAATTAAGATCTAATAAATCCCAGAGGACGAAATTAGCAGTGTCTTGTGAAACTAGTATTGTCAAATATACATGCATCCGTCTTATACCAATCCTGCCAAACATCCATCCATCCATCCATCTTCTATACCGCTTTATCCTTTTCAGGGTTACGGGGAAACCTGGAGCCTATCCCAGGGAGCATGGGGCACAAGGCGGGGTACACCCTGGACAGGGTGCCAATCCATCATCCTGCCAAACATTGGTTTTTAATATTATTTGCACCCACAGAATTTTTTTTCTCCCCTAATTTGTCGCCTGCCAAGTCCCAACCACAAGGCAGCTCTCTATCATACGACAACAACCAAACAGAGAGGATGAAGGCTAACACATGCTTCTTCTGAAACATGTGTAGCCAGCCAGCTGCATTCTTTTAAGTGTTGCACACACTCAGAGAAATGCACTCTTTGCCCTCTTCGGCATACATGAGCTCACAGCTGCACACGATTGGCTAGTCTCGCTGTGACAGGGGAGGGAGACTATAACATCCCTCCCACCTGAGAGCATGGCCTGTTTTGGTCTCCCAGCAACCATGGGCTTCAAATTGGTGATTTCCTGGCAACAGGACGAAGTCTTTTCTGCTGCACCACTTAGTACACATCTCTTCCTTTAAAGCGCACCTATTGTAGTTTTGAAACGTGCCCAATTTTATTTTAAATGTCTCATACAATAGATTTAGATATTTCTGAGGTCAAAAAACACTTTAACGTGCTCATAATTTAAACTGCAGCATTACCTTTTTTCCCCCAGTGTCACAAACGACTCGTACAATGATCCGTTCTAAATGATTCATTCTAAACTCCTCCTTTCAGAGCACATACTCTGCTCTGATTGGTCAGATGTCCCAGTCTGTTGTGATTGGTCTACCACTATCAGCGTGTTTCAAAAAGGAAACTTCCATTACCATAACGAGTTTCAGCTCCGTCTGTCAGCGAGCAGCCGATGAAGACCAGAGTTGGATCTTTTTGTTACAAACCTATGTAGGTTAGTACAGGAAGTAAAGTCTGGAATCACTAACGACTCGTTTCAGCTGTTCAGAATCGATTCCTTCTTTTGGGAGTCGATAACTCCGTTTGTCGTGCACTTTGATTTTTGAAACTTTGCAGACTTTTTACATTCACAAACAGCTACATATATAACACACTACATGAAAGGTAATATTTGAAAATCCATAATAGGTGCACTTTAAGGTTGATCTTGGAGACGAACTTTGAGGTGTCCACTCCTCTATTCAGCACATTTCAAGCTTCTGTATATCTTAACTTTGTGTATGTGGACGTTCTCATTCATTCTGACCATGTGTTTTGATTTATAAATCCATACTAAGATGGTCATAATATTGATTTTGTAAACATGTCCTGGAATAATTTCTGTGTTGATTTGGACCATCATTTTGTTAAATGATCCATCTATAGTCAAGTGCTAACCTCCTGGCAGAGGCAAGCAGGATTTGTCTTGGTAAATTTATAACAGTACCTGAACCACCAGATGCAAAACACACCATTCTATGGTGAGTTTGTGAGCTTTTACTTCTATTCAGTGTGCTTTTTTCCCCACCAAATATGCCAATAGTGTTCATGGATAAAAGATTACATTTTCATATCATCTTACCACGACCCATAATTCCAATTCGTGAAGCTTGATTAAGTCGGGGAGCTGCATTTTGTGGAGTTCTGGCATCTTTTCCCAAACATTTTGTTGTTGTGATTATGGCTGTTCATTGCCTCCCTTTAACATGCTCCTCACCATACCATACTCATAGGTCCTATGACATTTCCCAGCTGTTCCAGCCTTTTAAATCATTTTACTGTGGCTCGGATTGTGCTTTACCAGATCTCTTTTCATTTTGTTCATCCTCATAGTGATGGATGACAAAGAGATTTGACATGTACAACCTCGAATGTGGTCAAAGGCAAAAGTAGAGTCTCTGGAACGTGAGAGGAAAAAATAATAGACATTAACAGAAGTTTTACCACATATTAATAGAAAAAGAACAATTATAAATATACAATTATAAATAATAATAATAATAATAATAATAATAATAATAATAATAATAGCAACAACAACGTATGTTCTAGGAAGTGTAATTAGTTTCTTCTGCTGTCTATCAAATTTGAATAGTTGTGTTCTTTATATAATAAGGTCCCTTTTTTTGAAGGGTGCCAATAAATTTGGAGTTGTCATAAATGTAGGTGAGTTGTCTGCAGTGTTATATGTGTTCCTTTGCTGTTCTAATCAAAACAAAAAGAACAAGAAAAAGAACTAAAGCTTTTGTGTGTGTTGTGTTATGTGTGTTATGTGTGTGTGTGTGTGTGTGTGTTCTAACGCTGTGGCAGACTGAATTAGATCTGTTCCACATCTCAGGACTCCAGACAGTCCTTCAGAACTGACCTTCACAACTATGCCTCTAGCTCAGTGACTATATAACTGTGTGTGTGTATGTGTGTGTGTGTTTGTGTGTGTGTGTGTGTGTTTCCAAGCCTATTTGACCTAAGATTGGAGGCATTTACTGTTTTCAAACAGCAGAATCATATTGTGACATTGAGCTGGACAAAGTACATGTCTTATAAAATGATCATAAACTGTGGTGTGTGTTTATGACGTTGTCTCAGACTCAGTGGCTTGATGTGTGTGTGTGTGTGTGTGTGTGTGTGTGTAAATGTATATGTGTCTGCACTGTTTGTGTTGAACAAGGTGGCATGAAGCAAATGTTGTGGTTTGCATACACATTTATGCATGCAGACACACACACACACACACACACACACTGTCCCTGTGTGTGGGTGCTGGAGGGGAAATTGAAAGGTCTCCTAGGTGGAGTGTCAGTGGGAATAAACAGTGTGTCCTTAAAGAGCAGATGTCCACTCCTCTCTCTCTCTGTCTCTGACCGTCTGTCTGTCCTACTGTCTGTCTGTCTCTTGTTCTCTGTCTCTCTGTTTCTTTCTCTCGCTCTGTTATTCTCTGTGTCTCTGTCTGTCTGTCCGTATCTTTGGCTGTCTCTCTGTTGTTCTCTGCGTCTCTCTCTTACTCTCGATCTGTGTCTGTTTTTCTCTGGGTATTTCTCTCTCTCTCTCTCTCTCTCTCTCTCTCTCAAAACAGCATTATTAACATAAATTGTAGCATGTGGAGTAAGGAATAATAACAACAGCAAGGCCAATTCTATTGTTTTCGCTATACACTGAAGACGTTTGGGTTTGAGATCGCAAGATAAATATGAGATGACAGATCAGAATTTCAGCATTCATTTCCTCATATTTACAAGTAGATGCGTTAAACAACGTAGAACATGGCACTGTTCGTTTAAACCCACCCATTTTTCAAGTGATCAAAAATACTGGAACACGTGACTGGCAGGTGCTAGAACGAGCGTGTGTAGCATGTTAGCAGCAGAGCGAAGTCGAAGTTAAAGCAACAAGGAAAAAAATTAACAATGAAACACAGCTACATCAGCGGAGCAGAAAATGGAGGAAAAAAAGAAGAGACACGAAAGAATGTAGCCAAACCCTTTTAGTTGCTTTATTAGTAAGTATCTGTGTAATAATTAGGCTTATTAGTTGTTCCCCTGTCACTTTAACTTGGGGTGGACTCTCGAAAAAAAAAAAGGTTGAGTGCTTTGAGAGAGAGAGAGAGAGAGAGAGAAAGAAAGAAAGAAATAAAGGTTAGAAAAGTGAAAGGGTGCATTGTTGGAGTCTTGGGGCCCTAAACCTGGAATTGATTAGGGCCGCCAAATCACTAAGTCCACCCCTGCTACTTATATGTGTTTCTTTGTGCTTTCAGTTGCTGTTGATTTGTTTTTGTGACTGAGTAGTTCAACGTGTGCTGAAAAACACTGGGCAAATAAACATGAGCCCCTGCTGCCACAGTTGTTAAAAAGGATAAACCCACATGAAGCAAAGAAAGCTGTCTCTGGGAGAAAAGAAAGCCTTGTTGAAGCTGAGAAAAGACGGAACATTGATCCATTGCACAAGCATTGGGCATAGCCATTATAACAATTTGGAATATAATAAAAACTAAAGAAACCATTGGCGTACTGAGCAACAGACACCGAATGGGTCGGCCAGGGAAAACAACAACAGCTGATGAAGACAGAAACATTGTGAGAGCTGTGAAGAAAAATCCAAAAACAACAGTAGTTTATTGATCGTGGATTCTGTGAGGTTGTAAGGGAGTGTGTTTTGGAGATGATATTTTTCTTTAATGTGCTGGAAGGGGACAGTCTCTGTTTGTCTATCTGTCTGTCTCTTTATTTTTCTCTGTGTGTCTCTCTCTGTTCCTCTTTTTGTCTCTCTCTCTCTCTCTCTCTCTCTCTTTTTTAATATACATATTATTTGTGTCTTGTTTCTGTTTTTGTCCCTTGGGTG
>NC_071264.1:26698507-26701007 GCF_023375685.1 Ictalurus furcatus
GTATATGTAAGAAGGGTTAGAATAATGCAGCATTAGTGACGGATAAAACCAGAGCCGATCGCCTGCTACAGATAAACACACGTAAACAAACACGCAGACAACACAAACACAGCTTAGCGCAGGTGCTTTGCAGTGTGGGAAACAGATAAATATGCAGAAAACGCAACATACATCAATGACATTGTGCATAATGAACAAGATTTAAAGACATTAAAGCAAAAGGTGTGCTGTTATAGAAAAATAATCAAAGTTCTTCTTTGCTAAATAACTAAATAAGGCACTATATACATGAGAAGTACAGAAAGACAGAAGATCCTGTACGAGGCTGACACAAAATAATCCCCAGCCTTGGGGGAGAAACAGTAAAGAGATAGCAAAGATATTTGCATTGCATGTCTTCTCTTTCTCTAAATGTAGAGTGGTCATGATGCAGCTGCTGGCAAGAATATATTGTTTAAATATTAAATTTCTGTAGAATAAATATGGCGTGTAAGGCCTCATAGTGTTGAGAGTAATGACTGCAGCGAAAGCATTTATTTAGTTTGTGTGTGTGTGTGTGTGTGTGTGTGTGTGTGTGTGTGTGTGTCTGTATAAAAGGATTAGGTGTACAAGTGTGAACATTATGACTATTAATACTATACAGCATAACACACATCTAAGATTAACTTGAAACACACAAAATGCCTTTGAATAGTTACAAGCTACTAAAGGTGATGTGCATGTTTTCCTACTCATACAGTGAGGGGATATTTGTACTCAGACACTTTTGTTTTTGTTATTTAGTAAACTTCCTGGGCATACAGCCTCTTCAAATTTACCCACATAATTCCTTTTGAGTTTGTACTTATAAACGTGAACACTGTGTATTGATAAGCATAAACAAAGATACGTTTAAAGCAAGTCCAGGTGTGGGATTAAAGCAGTAACATGTCCATGTGTGGGATTAATGTGATAATGTATACATGTGTGGGATTAATGTAATAATGTATCCATGTGTGGGATTCATGTAATAACGTATCCATGTGTGGGATTCATGTAATAACGTATCCATTTGTGGGATTCATGTAATAACGTATCCATGTGTGGGATTCATGTAATAACGTATTCATGTGTGGGATTCATGTAATAACATATCCATGTGTGGGATTAAAGCAGTAACGTGCCATGATATTTTTTGCCTATTCATCTTGGCTAAATTACTGTATCAGACCGGATGGAGACCAATTGTGGACAGCACTTTTCAAGTACTGCCTTTCAGGTTCTTGGTTTTGAACAACTCCAGTGTAAATTTGGCAGTAATCTTATCATGTTGGAAGGTAAAGCTCCGCCACAGTCTCAAGTCTTTTGCAGACTGGAACAGGTTTTCTTCTAAGATTGCCTTGTATTTGACCACATCCATCTTACCCTGAACCTTGACCAGTTTCCCATTGAAACCAGTTCCTGTTAAAAAGCATCCTCACAACATGACGCAACCACCACCATGCTTTACTGTAAGGGTGGTGTTCTCAGAGTAATGAGCAGTGTTCAGTTTTCACCAAATGTAGCATCAAGCAAGTAAAATTTTTGGCCTCATTAGACTACAGAACATTTTTCTTTATGTTTTATAACTAGTTTTGCCTTTACATTCACATTTATTAAGATGGAATATATTTTGCATTGTTTTGTTTGTAGACACATTTTAAAAATAGAACTGTATTATCCAAGTCTAGAAATTATTTTTGCACCTAATTGTTTGCTGGCATACATATGTCAGCCTCAGAGTGAATAGCTAAGCAAAATCACAATGAAACATTAATAAAGTTTCAATAATGAATGATTTATTGGCTTTTCCAATATGCCGAATGGTCCGTGTACACATCAGAGATGTGTTGACCTACTTTCATGTGAAACACCGACTTTGGCTGTACCTCATGATCCGAGAGGACAGGAGGGATGGGTGGGAGGAGTAGGGACGATTGACAGATTGTCATATCACTGATTCTCTGAGCCTTTGTTTTCATGGCATGTTTGGGAACATCTCAAGAGGGCTTTTTGCATGAAGCGTAAACATGATCCTAGTCACTCACCTTTAACAAACGATCACAGTGGAGTGCTTGGCCTCGGGCGGATCATACAACTCTATGGCAGCTGTATCCAAGAGATCTTCTGTAATACATTTTGACTTCCTGTCTATGGTTTTGACCAAAGTGATATGTTTTGATTAGTAAGCTGCAACTGTCATTTATCTGTAACTATTAGCACCCAGCACAGCCTGTCAACATCAATGTCCATCAGATTCTGACAAGATCATTGAAAACAATCCTGTAACGCTGTGACCTAATAACATTTAATTTAACATTTTAACATTGTTGTCTATGTTGAAACATAAAATTGACTTAAGTAAATGAAAAGGTTTGCATTCTCCTTGGTTAATAAAATGTGGGTCAAGCCTTAAAGGGGGAATATAAACTTAATTATATTAAGTTGCAGGATCAAAGGGTTAATGATTTCTGGCCATTTT
>NC_071264.1:26706007-26761007 GCF_023375685.1 Ictalurus furcatus
CTTGATGGTCATACATTTATATCCATGATCTAAGGGCAAGGGATAACACTGACCCTGTAGAGCTTTAGCATAATGAGAGACGAATCCATTTTAGAGGAATTTAAATTTCTTAAGCATCTATGTTGACTTTGTACTCAATTCAATTCAGTTCAATTCAGTTTTATTTGTAGAGTGATTTTCACAATGGGCATTGTCACAAAGCAGCTTTACAGACATATACAAATTTCAGATCTAAATTTTAAATTGATCAATTTATCCCTAATGAGCAAGTCAAAGGCGAAGGTGGCAAGGAAAAACTCCCTGAGATGATATGAGGAAGAAACCTTGAGAGGAACCAGACTCAAAAAGGGAACCCATCCTCATCTGGGTGACACCGGATAGTGCGATTATAAATAAATTCCTTCTGTAACTGCGTGCTATACGATAATTAATCCAGTCTTGAGGTCACATGAACTAGTTTTTCTGCATCAGAAACAGATAAGATGTTACGTAGCTTGGCAATATTTCTAGGGTGGAAGAAGGCTGTTTTTGTTACCTGGGGAATATGATTTTCGAATGAAAATCTAATATGACACCCAGGTCTTTGACTGTAGTGGATGAAGTAACCATACATCCTTCTAAATGCAGATTGTATTCTAAGAGCTTTTGTGTACAGATTTTTGGTCTAATTAGCAATATTTCTGTTTTATCAGAACTTAGTAAAAGAAAATTACCAGTCACCCAGTCTTTAATGTCTTTAACACATTCTGTTAAAGTGGAAAATTGAGAAATTTCATCTGTTCTTGTAGAAATATATAGCTGAGTATCATCAGCGTAACAATGGAAATTAATCCCACGTTTTTTTTAAATAATATTTCCAAGGGGCAGCATGTATAAAGAAAACAGCAGGGGGCCTAACACCAATCCTTGCTGCACACCATACTTTACTGCTATTAATTTACAAATTTCATCATTTAAACAAACAAAATGGTAGCAATCAGACAAGTAGGATCTCAACCATTTTAATGCCTGTCCCTGAATGCCAATGTAGTTTTGTAATCTATCTAAGAGTATGTCATGATCTAGTATGTCATGACTTTGTATAACAGAAAGATTAATAAATAGATTACATTAAGACATGGCCTTGGAAGTAAATGGTTAATTTGTTATGGAAAATGCTGTCCAGGAGGGCACACCAAAGAATTTATGGTTAGAGGTTATGGATTTAGTATGAAGGAAGATACACCTTTGAGCAAAATTAATCATAATCTGGACAATAGGAGTGGGACGTGTTGTTTCCTGTAATGAACAAACAAACAAATAAAAACGAGAGTCATAAGTCAAGTGAAGCAAGAGCTAGGGAAACAATGATTAAAGACTTACATCTTCATAATGTACTTAAATTAGTACTTTGTTAAATCCTTGTCTTGTGTGTTATTCCATACTATATCATCCTCCCCACCAATTTTTACGCTGCTAGTACACTTAGTCCCTGACCTAGTGAATTAGTATGATATAATAATTGATATAATATATAATTGGACATAATGAGTAAGCAAGGAAGGAAGGAAGGATGGAAGAAAGGCTTGTATTGGAAAGTAAGAAAAATTAGAGGTGTAACCAAATACTTTACTCATATTTACAGATAATGTATTCTAAATGAATACAAGTACAGATACAAACAGTAAGAAGAATCTTTCTTTTTTCTTCTTCTTTTTTTTTTTTCTATAAACCTTGCCCAAAATCTTCCGAGTAGGTTTTTACATTAATGTAGATCTTTATAGGACAACTTGCAGAAGATTGTGGCAAAGGTTGCCAGGTTTCATCGAAATTCCCAGACCTTCCCAAATTCTTAATGGGTAGAAAAATGCAGATGTATGTGTCTTGGACATTATATGAAAACAGATAGAGAATCACGAATTGGCATTAAGTTACACCCCTAGTAAGTATCAAGGAAGTAAATTAAAGAAATAAAAGAGTGAAGGAACGAAAGAAAAACATAATAAGCATAATAAGAGATGAACAGAAGATACATACTATAAGAGGAGAGATAGAAAGAAGGAATGTAGAGCATAATGAAGATGTAATGTAAAAAGTAAGCCATAGAAAAAGGTATGTGGTGCAACAGAGAAGGAAGGGAAATAAGAAAGAACTATCATCAGAGCTGCTGTTATAGAAAATTAATCAACACCTTCCAACCAATCAGATTCGAGAATTCAGCAGCACTGTGGTATAGAGCAAAATAACTCTATAATAATTTCTTTTCATTGCCATTTAACCTCAGCCAGTGTTGCCATTAGACTAAAATAAGCAATGTCACAAGAGGAATGTAAAATACAGGCCACCTCGCGAGTACGCCGAGTGCAGCTCAGTAAGGCGTGATCTGACATGCGTACTAATGCTTGACCTCAGCTTGGTGGTCTGCACATAACTGACCACCTCACTGCATCAGCTGGATCTTATTTATTCAATTCAGTTCCACATTAAAGACATGGCAGCTCACAAGGAAGTCACGTCCAATCAGTGTCAAAGCAGTCGTCCATATCAGAGGACACCGTCCATGTCATCAGTTAACGCAGGAGAGGATGAAGCCTGAGCTTTTAGCAGCTGTCTGAGTCGTTGATGTACTCAGAGATTTTAAGATAGTCCTGAACTAATTGGCAAAAAACATTCGAAAGTAGAAGACAGATAACGGCGATCTTTCTCTCACAGGACATGTGGGTATTTATGGTGGAGTGCAAAAGTTTGCACACTCAAGACAAAATGAAGAATACAAAGAATTTACATTTAGTGTGTTAGGTTTGTAGATTTTATTTTTATTACAATTTTTTTTTAAATAGTCAATAGGTAAGACATTTATAGTTAAAAAAAACATTCGAATCTCTCTTTTTTAATGTGAAAAAAAAATTACTCGTACTTTTACTTATATAATTAAAAGTCTACACCTTGCTTTAATAACTGTCTTCAACCTCTAGCATATCCTCTGAGCATATATTCTTCTTCAAATAAAATCCAGGCCAATATTATATTGTTGATTTTGTACTGTTCCATGATACACTCACACTTTATTTGAATATCTTTAACATTTTATATATTTATTTTTTTTTTATAGCTAAATTGAAAATAGAGCTACATTTCCCATCACCGATTTCCTTTTGCGCCATTTAAATACCAAGGGGGGTGTAAACTTTTGCACTCGGCTGTAGTCAGCTCAACAGTTCTAGTTATTACTGTGGTTAAATTGGAAGAAAAAAAAATCCAAATACACCTTGGAAAGGATACTAGTCTATTACATCACACCATGTGTACGTGTGTGTGTTGCTTATCTGGGGAAGAGATGGAACCAGGATGCACTATGGGAAGAAGGCAGGCTGGCGGAGACAGTGTGATGCTCTGGGCAATGTTCTGCTGGGAAACCTTGGGTCCTGACATTCATGTGGATGTTACTTTGACACGTACCACCTACCTAAACATTGTTGCAGACCAAGTACACACCTTCATGGCAACGGTATTCCCTAATGTCAGTGTTGTCTTCCGGCAGGATAATGCTCCCTGTCACACTGCAAAAATTGTTCAGGAATGGTTTGAGGAACATGACAAAGAGTTCAAGGTATTGACACGTCCTACAAATTCCCCAGATCTCAATCCGAGCGAGCATCTGTGGGATGCATTAAGGGCAATGTTCGAACAGCTTACACACTTCTTTTCAGGGTGATCCCTGAAAACAGCAGCTCTGATGGTAGTTCTGTGGCCCCTCCTACTGGGGGAGAAGACAGCATGTATCCTGTTCAGTTCCCTAAAAAAAAAGACCCCAAAAATACACCCCTGTAGATGTTTAGACACTCATGGTTAGAGGTAAACATGCAGTTAGAGGATTCTTACATGTCTTGATCAGACATGAAGAACCTCAGGGGCACCTACAGTGGCGTGAGCAAGTCGAAAGTGTAGGTAAGACCAAATCATGACTATTTTGTTATGATTATAATATTGTTACTATATTATGATATACAGCTATGATCAACATTGAAACTATTAGGTTTGAGCAATGCATTATATCATGAGGTCTCATCAATGCCACACACACTGAAAGACAGGTCAGCGTCATGAGTTTAAATGTTTTAAGTGTTTCAAGTCTGTAATGATCTATTGGTTCATGTTGTGTTTTCTCTGAATACCAAATATGCGCAACATAAAAGATTTCATTCGAAGCAACAACAAAAAATAAACTTACTTTACGATTCTGTTTTCTGTCTTTTGTGTAAGTGCTTTGATTGAAGAATGTGTATTTAGTTGAAACTTGAAAATGGAATTTCCACTTGTTTTGGAGGTGCCCATGTTCAGCGTTGAATTTATTTGTGATGTCACACTCCACAGTAGTGGTTAATGGCTCATATGAAAGTACAGACTCAGGGCTTTAAGAATTTGCAGTGATTTCATAAGTATTTCTTTATTTACCTAATCTACTAGGTTTAAATGTAATCATTTTATTGTGGCAGTTGTGTGCAGCTTGAAGCCTAGTTCACACTACATGACTTTCAACGTTGGCAGATCGCTCTACTGTTCACAGTACATGACTTGCTCTCTTGTAATCTGGAGTATTGAAATCATTGTGGTGTTCACACTATGTGATTGCTCGGTGGCAGGGGGTCACACACTACACGATCTGATATTGACTCTGTCACCCGACGACTCTCTATCTGGTGTCCAAAGTATGTTTTGTCGCGAAAACACATCCGAGAAGTGACACGGATATATGACACGAAAACCACTCGTGAAACAGGAGTTGTTTATTTGAAGCTCTCTAATTGGCTGTAGCTCATCGCCGCAATCACTGCCAGTGACGACACTTTTCACACACAGGATGTGGAGTCGTCTGACAGATCCAGATATTTAACATGCTAAATATCTATCTGGCATCGGCGAGCCTCTTTGATACATCATTGAGTAATTCACACATAACGATTGACTGCCGATTGGCGAGTGCCGATTAGCGAGCACCGATTGCTCACCAATTTGCCACAGATCAAAGGGTTTTTGTCAGTGAGTTCATGCTTAAAATCATGTAGTGTGAACTAGACTTTAGTTGTGTTGTCCGTTTTATCTCTGTACCAAAGTTATTGTGGAGAGGTGTGAATTGTTTGTCCAGCAGGGGGCCCAGACCCCTCCCCTTTCCCATCGACCTGCTTAACAGCAGCTAAACACAGAGTCACAATACTCTACACACATAAACCCAACAGTGTCTTGACTAATCTTACAACAGACTTGTGGCGATAAAATTATTCATTTGTGTACTGATTGAAAACCTTAGAGAAGTCGATTTCCGTTCCACCGAATGGAACGCCAGTGTACTGCGAGAAAGGTTCGGCTATAAGGAGTTTCCAATGCATGCCCTTAATCAGTGATTTCAGCTTAGCAACCAGTTCATCCTGGCATAGAGTGGATTTTAAAAACTGGTACATCTTTAAATAGTATAATATGATACACAGCTTATTTGTCGAAATTTTAATGCACCAGTTTTTTTTAAGTAATTTTTTTTTTTACTTTACTTAACAATACAGCCTAAAAAGCATTGAATCTGGAAATGTAATGTAGCCTCTGTCTGTAGATGTTAACTGAAATGTAGTCATTCTTTCCCATAAATACAACAACATAAACAAGTGATATCCTGAAATTTGCTTTAAAAACAGAAAAAAGACAACTACTTTTGCAGTTAAAAATGCAACTGTCATGCAACCCCTACTGTACACATTTTAATCTATTTTGTTCGACCTGTGTATTCCCTAACTTCCCCCCGAAACTGGTCCAAGCCTTTCTCGACCTTCCTCTGCTCAGCAGTGATGCACAGAGCTCTGTTTACTTTGCTGATGGATATAGGGCACTCTGATCTAATGGACAGGCAATGTTATGAAACAAGCAGCAGAGACGCTTAGCCCTTACAGCAATGTTTATGCTCTGAGTAATCTGATTAGTGCAGTATAGGTCAGAGCAACTAGGCCTTTTCTCTTGGCCTCATGTGTTAGCCATAAAGATGTGGTTTGTTCCCGGGGGTCTCTGGGCTGCTGAGTGACACAGGAACACATCATTCTGTGAGTGAGGCACATTAAAGGAAAAGGAGGAGATTAACCATGTTGTATCTACAATTATAAATGTCCTCTGATGGCTGTATTGCTAAAATACTGAGGTTTTATTTTTAGTGGATCTGGCCATGATGGTGTGGAAGAAAACAAGTAGAATGAGTAATGAGGTTCTAGAGGTTTCTCTGCAACGCTGCCAGGTTTGATCACCACTCAGACACAACCGCTTTCTCTGAGAGCGAGATGGTGGTTTGGCCCCAGGTTTTGTTTTGATCTCCTGCTGCTTTGTGTGTGCTGACAGAATCTCTGTGAATTGTGAGTGAGTGTACTGTGGTAAAGAAAAGCCTGAAGCACCGCGTGCCCTTGCACACTCTAATGTTTGATATAAAACAAATGCTTTTAAAAAAAAGAAAAAAGAGTTTAAACTAATAACTGTCTCGTGATTGACATGCTTTAACCATGTAATTATATGTTTTACACATAAATATGGAGCTCATGCTTTTTACTCTTTTATTTTTACATATTCATTTAGACCTTCCGAGTACAAATAATACTTTTGAAAGATGTTTGTTTGTTTGTTTGTTTGTTTAAATTGCTAGATTATATTTTCAGTTAGATGTTCCAGGGTACATATTGCAAATTCCAAAGCTATTTATTTGTTTGTTTGTTTGTTTGTTTGTTTGTTTGTTAAGTTAGTTAGTCAGTTAGTCAGTCAGTATGTTAGTTAGTTAGTTAGTTAGTTAGTTTAAATAGATAGATTACATGTTCAGTTAGATGTTCCAGGGTACATACTACAAATTTCAAAGCTATTTATTTATTTAGTTATTTGTTAAGTTAGCTAGTTAGTCAGTTAGTCAGTCAGTCTGTCTGTTTGTTTGTTTGTTTGTTTGTTCTGGCATTTTTGCCCATCTACCAATTCAGTAAATTGCATTGTATGTATGTTACATTTGTTTCTTAACCATGTTTGAAATATCCAGTCCAATCCATGCAAATATGTATGGACACCACGACCAGTCATCTTTCCACAAGAACAATTTGTCAATTGGTCTCAATTTCTCTTTATACTGTACATTGAATTTCCTTGGTTAAAATAACAATTTAAATATAATTAAATATTATATTTTCAGTTAGATATTCCAGGATACATGTCACAAATATATATATATATATATATATATATATATATATATATATATATATAAATGAATATTCATGCATTTATGTGCATTTTACCTTTACTTATTAACCATATTTGTACATTTATAAAGATGTCATCTTTGCAGAAGAACAACTGGGCAATTGGTCTCAACATACATGTATAAAATATTTAATTAATGAATTATCTGTACACTTAAACCTTATGTGTTGTTTATTATATCCTTAGGAGAAAAAAAAACAATCAATGGTTCAAACAATCAATCAAATCTTCAATGGCTCCTTCATATAATTAACAGTTCTTTGCTTCTTAAAATTGTTATAGTTTATAAAGTTGTTCTATTAGGGAAACACTCTGTCAGGTTCTACACAGAGCCTAGGGACAAGCCAAGAACCCTTAAGGCTTCTAGATCTGACAATAAAAAAAAACAGTGTACTCATTAATAGTCCTATTTTCCCATGTCATCTATTCTGATTTGACAGCAATACAAATGGAATTTTTAGGGCTGTAGAGCTCATGTCTGGTCTTGAGACTTTGTTTGTATTGACTTGGACTTTTCTTGGACTTATCGGCATTTCTACTTGGACTTGTCTACTCTACTCTACTCTACTTTTCTCAGTCTTGGGCATATCGCTAAATATGATCATGGTCTCAACCGAACATTTGTAAAAAAAATAATGTTTGCGTTGTCTTTTCATGTGCACGGTCTTAGACAGGAAGTACTTCCTTCGTCTAAAAACAACCTAATCATTGGCGCAAGGCACAAGTGAAGCCAACTAGTTGAAGTAAAGTCTCGCTTTCATCTTGACTTGAATTGAAAAAATCTGCCAGACCCCGACTTCTACACTACATGTTCAGGATTATCTTTCACTTATCTTTCACAGACACATTTTCCTCATCAACAGAACAGATCCTGTAAATTATAAATATCTTGTTCTGCAATCCGACCACCTACCCATTGGATCCAATCCCTTCCACAATGCTCCAGACCATCTCACAGGATCTCCTCCCCTTCATTACTACTATCATTAATAACTCCATAACATCTGGTGTACTAACTGCATTCAAGACAACAGTGGCTATTCCCATTCTGAAAAAACCCAATCAAGATCTCTCAGACATCAGCAACTACCTACTGGTATCACTTCTCTCTTTTCTTTCGAAAATCTTTGAACACATTGTCTACAATCAACTGTCTCGCTATCTGCCACAGAACAACCTCCAAGATTCTAACTAGTCTGGCTCCAAAGCGGCACACTCTACAGAAACTTCCCATGTGGCCATCATTGAGAAGCTCCATGTGACTAGATCAGTCAAACTGTCATCAGTCCACATCCTCCTCGACCTGTCAGCAGTGTTTGACACAATCAACCACAAGACTCTCTTGTTCATCCTTATGAGTCTTGGAATTCATGGCACAGCATAGCAATGGTTTGCTTCCTACCTGGAGGGTCAGTCATATCAGGTGATGTGGAGGGGTTCCACATCAGCTCCATGCAGACTCTCCAGTGGCGTCCCACATGGCTCAGTACTTGGTCCTCTTCTGTTCTCCTTCTATACTTGATCCCTTAGTGAGGTCATACCTTCACATGGGTTTTCATACCACTGCTATGAGGATAACATTCAACTCATCCTCTCCATCCCTCTCTCACACATTCATGTTTCTGCTCAAATCTCAGCATGTCTGGCAGACATCTCATCATGGATGTCAGGTGAAACTTAATCAGAAAAAAAACTAATCTGCTGTTCATCCCAGGTGATTCATCCATATGTCAGGATCTTGTGATCTCCCTGGACAACTTTCAGATCTCACATTCTGTCACTGCGCGCAACCTTAGGGTAACCACGGACAATCAACTGTTTGTTTCCTCTCACATTGCTAATCTAATACACGCAGGCCATTCAGGTGCTTGTTGAGTCTTTTGTAAATTCAAGAGTGGACAATTGCAACTAGCTTCTGGCAGGTCTGTCTGTGTGTGCCATTCGACCTCTCCAACTGATCCAGAATGCAGCTGCATGACTTCTTTTCAACCTTCCTAAGTTCTCCCACAAAAACCCCATTGCTGCACTCCATCCACTGGCTTCCTGTGGTTGTCAACAAAGTGAAAAATGAACCAGCACCTTCCTACCTAGATGATCATGCTCTCTCCGATCATCTAGTACTGCTCAACTGGTCCCACCCTCTCTCCGGGTACAAGGAATGCATGCACCAAGGCTTTCCTTTGTTCTGGCACCAACATGGTGGAATGAACTTCCCCTAGATGTCCGAACAGCTGAGTCACTTTCTGTCTTCAAGTGACATCTAAATATCTACCTCTTCATGATGTACCTAAATTAGCACTTTATTAAAAAATTATTGTGTTGTCTGTCTGTTTTTTATGCTATATTACCTGACTGATAGCACTCTTACTCTGTGGTCTAGTGAACCAATATCAGATAGAGATAGATTGATAGAGATTTTAAAGCACTTCTGTAAGTCAGTCTGGACAAACACGTCTGTGAAATGCCAGAAATGTAAATGTAAAGACTTATGCTGCATTCAACTAAAACTCGTAACTCAGAATTCACTTGGAAATCAAATGGTAAATACCAAAGAAAATGTCCACTCAATTCAGAATTCCCTCTCGTAAACTTGGGATGGTCTCCCCAATCTTGAGTTCAGCACATGACATCAAATCAATATGGCTACTCATAGCATGAAGAGTAAACAAAGTAGCAATTCTTTACTTTTAAATGAGTTATACTGTATATACAAGTGTTTACTGAATAAATGAAAAAAGTTCATAGTGCTATTAACTTTTCAATAGCAAATATTTTAATAGAAAATGGGAGTGAAGTCTGGCAGAACCCAGCTGTCACAACCTATGAACGAAACACAAAGTGTACATTTTCTCCACTGCAAAATTTCCCTCATTTCCCCAAGCAACAGAAATAACCTGAGGCAGAGTCTTTAGACATGCAAAAACTCCCCCAAAATAACAACCAGCCAAACCCCAGTGTTCTCCAAGACCAGCATGACTTGTCAAAACAAGTGCATGAAATCAGAGTTAGAGTCCTAAAGAATCTGCTGTATATCTTAAAAACACCATTATGCTGGCAAAGTCGACCATGTCGAGCGCCTGGCTGCCTCCACTTGTTCCGGCATAGATTTAGATAAATCAAGCGTGAAATCCAGAAGAAGGGAGCAATGGAGTTTACAAGACCAACGTTCACCTGATATCCTTTAAAATTCACCACTAATCCTCCTTGCAGCATTAATGTCAGTGACCACAGGCTCTTTCTCATGGGCCATGCTGTCATCTGTGCTTTACAGTGTGCACAACACCATAACACTCCTTTCCCAGCATGCATCCACATGCCTTTTTTCCACAGTCGTTAAGAATAGGTCCTTATTGAGGAAATGCTTTCACATTTTTTTAAGGTGAACCTGAACACTTTAGGGCACTAAGAGCCCTCAGCTTAAAAAAAGTAAGAACCTCAAGCTTGAGGCTCCTGATTAATCACCTATTTTTGTTTTCTCTTTCCACACTTCATGGATGAAGTTTCTCTGTTGTGTTTTAATGAGCTTCCGATCGTCTCAGAGGTCAACTCAAACAACAGAAACGAGTGGGGAGTGTTTTGGAGCTGCCTTTCACCAAGACTTTTAGATACATACATTCCTTAGGTGGATTTCTGACAACCATGACCACTTAACCTACATTAGCTATACAACTGGCTTCAGATGGTATAATCTGAAGAAAAATCAACACAAAGTATGTTAGTAAGGTGCTGGGCTATCAAAAGTCTCTAAAACTGTACTGGAGCAATGAACATTGTTCTTCCAAATGATATTGCCTCACTTGGTGAGGTATTAGATGATGGTATTAGAGATCATTTGGTCCAAAATCTTTCAATATGTTTTGAGATCTGGTGACTGAGAAGGCCATAGCATTATTTCTAATGATTTACATCATTTTCATACTCATCAAAATATTCAGGGAGTCTTGAGCCCTGTGGATGGGGGCGGAGTCCCCATGGGAGATGAGACCACGCCCATCGGGATAGAAGTGCTTCATCGTAGGATAAAGATGATCTGCCAGAGAAATTTGCACTGGTTTGTAGTGATACTTCATTATAAGGGGACAAGTAAAGTCAATGTATTCAAACAAAATAAATAAATGCCCCACACAGTGCCACCATTTTTTCAATTTCATTTGTCACCCTTCTGTATGATGTTGATTTTGATTTCACTTAGCTATTTACTAACAACTACTGAAACTAATCTATGTCTTCAAATCAGAATTAAAAACATGATGACCTCGTATGAGGACAGTGTTTTAGGTTAAACGCCTCAATACAGGAAATAGGATATACAGGTCGAAATTTCACAAAATGCACGGTGACGTGCACTAAAGACACCAGATTCAATCTAAATTGGAAATCTTAGCTTAACATTTAAAGACTAAAACCTGACAGGAAAATAATCAATGACAGTGTGATGTTACCATGCCATTGATTATTTTCCCAATAACAGCATGTCTCAAAGTGTTTTATTCCCCTTAAAGCACAGCAATATGCCAACATTAACAGTTTTCTAATCATTTTAATCACTTTGAGGGAACTATTAACGGTTCTATGTTGAATCCAACAACTGAGTGCTTCCTTATCAGAAAGAGTCTCAAGACGTTTTTGGAAGCTAAAAACCCCTTGTACCTGTAGAGTGTACCTGCAAAACGTATATTACAATCAGAATTGCAAATCTGTGATTTATATCATAGTCATTTTATCATCGCATTTACACGTGAAAATGATGAAAATGTTCCTGTCTTCAGAAAATTTAATGCACGCTTGCATGGTGTCCATATAGACAGATGCTTCTACACCAGGAATGCTTTAGATGTTTACTTTTTTTGCAGAGTCAAGTGCTTTGTTTTGGTACGCGAGAAAATGCAGTCTTGCAGTGTGTTTTGGCTGCGAGTGTTTGTGGATGTTTCTCGCATGGCTGGAGCCTGTGAGAGAAATTACCCACGGCTGGGCGGCCCAGAGAGATGGAGCTCGTCTGCAGCGGGAGTGGGTGTTGTAAATATTGCATAACAGGGATAAGCCGATGTGGCAGGATCTAAATATGGATTCTACACTGTGTACCAACATTGTCAGGGAAGATTACTTAGCAGTCAGTTGTGTCCATTAAGAAAGAAATTCTCATGCAATCATTTTCTGAAATATTATTTGCTGTCTATATTGATGCTGACATGGTTGGAGGTTTAATTCAGAGAGGACTCAAGGTCAGTCCGGTGAATGGAAGAGTAGAAAAAAAAGAATGAGGAGATCCAACATGATGATGCACTTTTATTAGTCAACAAGTTGCATCACTGGGAATGCTTTAATCTTTAGTAACAGTTCATAATTAGTTACTTGTAGTTATACCAAAGTGATGTTGAATGCTCGATTCTGATTGGTCAAAAGGTGTTGATTCATTTTCTATAACAGCAGCTCTGACAGTAGTGCTGCGATTCGAATCACATGGAAATATTTATGCGCTCGTTCTAATACGTTATCATTTCTGTAGTAGCAACAACATGATTTGTTTTTCTTATACTGCAGCAATTTGCCAATTACACTTGTTTTCTTTATATCAGCAACACTTCATACTTCTTATCCATTTATAGTTAATGTTGCTGAACATCTACAAATCACTGTTCACCAGCCTCTTTTTTTCTCTCTCTTGAAGTCAACAAGACACAAAACACAGCTTGCTTGTCATGCTACCAAGAAAGCACAAAGCTTTCTGTCCTGAACACTTTCCTGTGATTATTACAAAGCGCTAACACTGGAGACCACTTCCATAAACGTGAAATAAACTTTTCTTTACAGAATATAATAAACATCATCATATCAAAAGATTATACAGAATGTTTAAATAACATGTTTTTAATTTCTTTACTTTTAGGATTAGATTATGTCGAATATAATCCATTGTCCAAGTCCCTGTGAATGAGCTGTGATTATAAAACAAAAGCACATTAAAAAAAAAAAGAACCCTGTGATTTGAAGCGGCACTGCTGTTAAAGGAAATGAATCACCACCTTCAGACCAAACAACTTGGAGTATTCAACAGCGCTGTGTTTGATAGCAAAATATCGACAGAGGAGATTAGATTTTACTTGACTTTATTTACTAATCCTTCAACCATTGTGTGTAAGGCAATTGTGGCATAATCATTTATACAGTCAAGTTGTGATTTCTTGTAAATAAACCTGAAACTCCTCGCCTAAAGCTCTGCCGCTGTACAGCCTCTTGAGTGCTGACAGGCTCAATGGGCATCTTCACCTGAACACAACATAGTCCTAATGGTTTGTGTAAACAGCTGTCAAAGCAAGTGAATCTGCCACCTGTCAGAATGTGTGTATGAACGTGTGAGCGAGTGTGTGTACAGTGTTCTCAGGAACTCCTGGTTCAACCTGTACTGCCCTCCACCAAACCTCACTAGAGAGATGTGTCAGCAGTGTCAGCTTTGTTTGATATCCAGCTCTGTACAGGATGTGGTCTAGATGGTGTTTCCCATGTCTTTTCTGATGAGGAGATAATCTTGAGGTTTTGGATGAGTTTTTATTTGCTTCAAATCTACTCCTCATGCTCTAGGGGTTACTCTGTATTACTATGTACCTTAAGTATTTTTGCTTCACATTTTAATACTTTATGAATAATATTTCACCACTTATGTTAGGGATTATTGGAAACTTCAGAGGATATATTCATTCATTTTTCAACATCCCAGTCAACAAAACAAAGCTTAATGTAAGTTCTTTAACATTAGGGTGGAAAAATAAAGATATATCAACCAAAGTGTTCAAATGTGGCACGTGGACAGATGCAAACTGGCCCCTGGCTTTTCTCTTAGAATTTATGATAGGCCACCTGCCAGCCAACACTTTGCAATTTTTACTTTCACCTGATGGTGGCAGCAGACTGTGTTCACACAGTTACTGTAACTAAAATTAAAGAGCCTTTTCTTCTCTGACTACACCTGCAAATTAATTTACAGAATTATATTTAGTCATGGCTAGAGACAAAAACCAAAAAGAGTGAGAAGAGGCGATTTTTAAAAAGAGCTGGGAACCACTAAGCATGGAAAACCTTTCGTGAATGATTGTAAGAGTCCTTAACTAAAGTGGATTTGGAGCCAAGTATTAAAAATGAAAATTTAATTTCTGATTAAGTTAATCCGTCCAATTCATTTTCATCCCTGAAATCTGGGGGACTACATATAAAAAGGGTTGTAATTCCTACACTGTTTACCTGATTTCCTACACTGTGTACACCAATCAACCATAACATTAAAACCACTGACAGGTGACGTGAATAACATTGATTATTTCGTTACAATTGCACCTGTCAATGGGTGGGATATATTGGACAGTAAGTGAACAGTCAGTTCTCAAAATTGATGTGTTGGAAGCAGGAAAAATGGGCAAGCCTAAGGATCTGAGTGACTTTAACAAGAGCCATATTGTGATGGCTAGACGACTGGTTCAGAGCATCTCCAAAACTGCAGGTCTTATGGGGTGTTCCTGGTATGCAGTGGTTAGTACCTAACCAAAAGTGGTCCAAGGAAGGACAACCGGTGACAGTCGGAGCACCCATACTGACTCCTGGCCACCTCCGAACGCACCTACAATGGGCACATGAGCATTAGAACTGAACCATGGAGCAATGGAAGAAGGTGACCTGGTCTGATGAATCATTGCATGGACGGCTGGGTGCATGGGTACCTAGGGAAGAGATGGCACCAGGATGCACTATGGGAAGAAGGCAAGTCAGCAGAGGCAGTGTGATGCTCTGGGCAATGTTCTGCTGGGAAACTTTAGGTCCTGGCATTCATGTGGATGTTTCTTTGACACGTACCATCTACCTAAACATTGTTGCAGACCAAGTACACACCTTCATGGCAACGGTATTCCCTAATGTCAGCGGTCTCTTTCAGCAGGATAATGTGCCCTGCCACACTGCAAAAATTGTTCAGGAATGGTTTGAGGAACATGACAAAGAGTTCAAGGTGTTGTTTTAGGGTAACAAACCTATAAGTATGAATCAGCAATATTTGCCTCAATCCACTGTATTTCTTCAAGGAATCTCCCCATAGTTTACTAAGGTAAATATATCTGAGCAAAAGTAATAATAATAATAATAATAATAATAATAATAATAATAATAATAGAATTCAGTGTACGGGATGAATCCTGGTCAAACTGCAGCTTGTAGCTCACTGGTTCTTAGTGAGCAGGATTAATGGGAGGAGCCGAGGGGGATGTAGGTCAGGATGTTCCCACATCCACAGCTCACTTAACCCATTCACAGCCACTCAGACTGTAAATCAGCTCCATTTAAACACACAGGTGGAGTATACTATACTCTACTATACTCCCTTAGCAAATAGCTTCTTCACATGCCTCTCTGGCCTCAGTAATGTAATCCAGATGTGTGCAGGACTCAATTCTGATTGGTCAGAAGGTGTTGAGTCATTTTCTATAACAGCAGCTGCAAATCACAGGTTTATATTCATTCTAATCTGTTATCATTTATACTAACAGCTTGGGACACATGAACTTGTATGCTGGACAAACCACATAAACATGTGTAACTGTTGATATGGTGACATTTTCTGTGAGGAGACAATTATTTAGCATTTATAGAAGGAGTCACTTTGTAACAGTCAGAAGTAAAGCTAAGTAAAGTTTTCTGACATCTTCAGATTTCTTGGTAATATGACAAGCTGTGTGGTTTTTGTCTTATTAACTTCAGGAGCATGAATAATTAAATGTAATTATAACTGGATAAAAAGTGTGACATTTTAACAAATGCAAATTTGAACTGTTGGCAGATATCTGTAGTATCTGTAGTATAAGAGGAATAAAACAGTTCAGGACACACTCATGGCTATGAACCTTATGTCTTTAACCATTCTCACTGGTACTACAATATATTGAACAATTATTCTTCCACCATAAAGAACTTTCCATATTGTGTAAACATTTATAATATCATATTATTTCTCCAATACATACCGTCCAACATAAACAAAACATCTATCAAACGGTTCTTTAAGGAAAATGAAATGGTTCTTTTGTGGAATGTTTTCTGGCACTTTTACTTTTAAGCGTGTAGGAGAACCCAAAAAAAAAATCCTAATCACCAAATAATTCACTGGAAATTACTATATAGGGTTCATTTGACTCTACTGAAACGATTTTCTATAAAGTCGTCTTCCTGTCCTAAGCATAATTTATGTTCTCAAGAGTCGATTGGCATGTATCTGCACTTCATCTGGGATTGTCCTTCTCCTTCTCCTTTTTGGACCCAGTTCTTTCAGGACTTGTTGCATTTGCTGGGCATGGATTTCGTTTTGACTCCACGCCTCTTCTTCCTGAATCATTTTTGGGGCCTTGCCTTATCCAGTCGACAAAGGAGTTTCTTGTTGGCTGCCCTCACAGCGGCGAAAAAACTTTTAGTTAATCGCAGGAATCCTCCTCACATGATGGACGTAGGCCATGTCTTTACTGGACATTATATCTATAGAACTCTTAACTGCTCGAATACATGGTGTACAATCTAAGACCTTGGACATATGGCATACTGCTTTTAATATTGTGTTGATATTTCTCTCTCCTTTATAAACTACTGTATGTTTTCTATATGTTTTACAATTTTGTGTTTATATCTATATCCTTTGAGTCTACTTTGAGTGGGATGGGTTTGGGGGGGGGGGGTTGTGTATCCTGGCTTGTTCGGGTTCTCTTTGTTCTGTACTGTAGTTCTTCTTTATTATGTTGAAATGAAAACTCAAAAAACAGTGGTTAAAAAATAGACTAGGAGAACCCTTAGCTAAAAGGTTCCATGTAGATATTTTCAGTAAGGAGATGCTTATTTAACATTTTTTGAAGGAGTCTCCAGTGTAAAACCCCACAGCAGAGAGTTTCTCCTATAGAGAAAATTTTCCACACTTTTAGGTGCTTAAAAGTTTTTGGGATGGTCATGGGTTCCTGCTGAGCTTTTCCTGGTGATTCCTCCTGTTAAGACCCCATCCTATCTACACAGAGCCTTTAAGGGCTTTCTTATGGGGGAAAAACAAAGCATACATAAACACATGCTTTTTTTTTAGTGCTGCTTCTTTTAGATGCTGAAAATGTGTTTCTTAACCATTTTTCCTTAGATTGTTAAATGATTACACACTTAGTGAAAAAAATAATGGGTTCTTCAAGGGTTCTTTAAGACAATTAAGGGTCCCTTCTGATAGGGTAACAATTGTTATAGGGTTTGACGTAAAACTTTTAAGGGTTCCCCCAGAGGGACAATTAAAGAAGCTTTAATGGTGCACACTGCTAATAATGCAGTAATGAAGCGTGTTTAATTCCTAAACCTCAGAGAAGAGAGCTTCCTTTTATAAAAAACATTTGTTTTTTGTCTTGTCAGGACACGGTCTGTAACCACCTATACTTAAAATCATTTTCTACACTAAATCCGAAACTTAAGCCTCTCTTGAACCTCCGTAAGCACAAACAAATACTTTTACACTTTCAGTTATGAAAAAAGAATCACATCAGTTTTATTAAAAAGGCATTTTACATCATAATAACTATCTTGCTAGTCCTGGCAAGGTAGGGTTATATGTTTCTTTCTTCTTCTTCTTTTTTTATGCTACATAGTTAGGACATTTTTGTAAAGGACAATAGTGTAAAGGGTAATGATGTCATACAGTTTCCACCATGGACATTATCCTCTACAGCCCTGTTAATCATAAACACAACAAATGTGTAACATCTACATGATACTGCAGCTCATTTCTCACGCTGGAACTTCAGCACACAGCCATGGTGTGTCTCGTCGTTACTGCGATTAGTTCACAAGTCGTCGAGCACAGCAGGACAGAGAACACAGCTTTATTCAAAAGAGCTTCTGAGTAGGAAATTGTGCTACAGGGAAGAGCCAGGATCAAGGTTTACGAATGTTTATCAAACAGAAAAGAAACACAGAACATGATGGCAAAGATTTCACTTTATAGAGACAGGACAGTCAAACTAGGCGATATATTTATTTCCTTCTCACCCCAAATCTAAGATTCAGTAGTATAGGAGCTAAAAGAATGACAAAATAAAATAACGGACAAATTCTGTCGTTTAGACAGACTAGAGACAACCAAGCATGTTATTACAGGTGATCATTATTATGATTGAATGATCTTTTTTCTCTTTTAGATTTTAGATTATGAAGCAGCATAGTATTTTTCAGGTACTAAGACATTTATATATAGTATATACATATAGTAAATAAATAAATAACATGGTTATGAACAGTATGAATAACAGTATGAATAACAGTATGAATGGTAAAATACACTGTTATAATAGAAAAACTACTACTACTTGTACTACTACTACTAATAATAATAATAATAATTATCATCACCATCATCATAATCATCATAATCATAAATATATTTGTATAATAAAATGTAATAAAATTGACCTGTTCTAAATTAGAACTTCTATCTTTTCTTTTATGTAGGCTAAATATATCTAAAGACACAAAGACAGAAAAGCTTCATCTGAATGAGTTTCTGAGTGAGAACCTTTCATTTGCAAATATATGGCTTCATAATGGCGATATGAAATTCAAATTCTAAGCCTTGTTTTCCTGACAAGGATTTGAAACATTCTCAGTAAAATGTCTTCAACTAAGTCCTGAGGCAAACTAAATTTCCTATGGGATCCTATTCACTGATGGTGAACTCTTAAGACATTAATTTTTGGTATGTTATATAAAAAATGTTATAGATCGTTTACAAAGTGCTCATTTGGAAAAGTGTGTTAAAATAATACTCATCACGTTCTGATCATCACAAGAAAACCCCTGACATTCTGTTTCCTATTGTTTTCAATAATATCGGTATTTAAACTAAACATAGCCTACATTTATGTATTATTGGATGAAATATTATCTTTAATAGCAGCTATAATAATAACAATATTAATAATAATAATAATAATAATAATAATAATAATAATAATAATAATAATAATATGATGATAATAATAATAATTAATCATATATATCATTAATAATAATAATAATAATAATAATAATATGATGATGATGATGATAATAATAATAATAATAATAATAATAATAATAATTAATCATATATACATTAATATTAATATTAATAATACTATCACTCTATTTTTACACAACAAAACCATAAAGTGATATTCATACAATAATAACAGATTATACCTACCAAGTATTCGTGAGAAAGCAGTCTACTGTCATTAGCACCACTTCAGTTACTAATATTACAGCGAATTACTAATATTTTGTGACGCATACAAAACAAAAACAGAAGTTCTTTATAATTTGTTTGTGTGCTGTCTCGTGCTATTATCTGATCAGCCCATTAAATAATATACACAGTATGTACAACGTAATAAGGAAAATGCATTACTGTAATAGAATCACTGCAGTCGTCATGTCAGGAAGGTTGAGAGATGATGAAAAGAAATATCTAAAATAATCGTGTTCAATTTTGCACTTATTTACTAACGCGACGCTTCATTAGTTAATTGTTTATCATAAATGAGTACATTTCAAGCTACTGAATTACTGAAAGAAACCAGTAATAATTCTAATCATTTATGTACCTTGCACCTGAGTTTTCCACGCTCGTGCCTGTGATTCCCGTGCTTCTGTTCGTTCATATTTCTCTGCGCGAGGAGTACACGCTGTTTTTCTGTCCTCTGCTTCAGACGCACGTGCGTTAAAGGGACAGCAAGGACTTCTGCATAGATCAGATGTGCTTCTGTTATATGAAGTTGGACATGAAGTTACTGCTGTAATTCCGCACATGGACATGATTATTACTGCTTTCATCGTTCACATGGACATGTTACTGTTTTAATCACGCACATGATTATAACTGCTTTCCTCCCGCACATGGACATGAAGTTACTGCTTTAATCCCGCACACAGACATGATTATTACTCCTGTAATCCCGCACATGGACATGAAGTTACTGCTGTAATCCCGCACATGGACATGATTATAACTGCTTTCATCCCGCACATGGACATAAAGTTAACCACAGCTTTAATCCCAGACACAGACATGATTATTACTGCTGTAATCCCGCAAATATGCATTTTATTGCTTTAATCCCGCACATGGATGTGTTATTGCGTCAATCCCGCACATGGACATGATGTTACTGTTTTCATACTGCACATGGACCTGATGGTACTGCTTTAATCCCGCACATTGAAATGTTATTGCGTCAGTTCCGCACATGGACATGTTACTGCTTTAATCCCGCACATGGACATGATTATTACTGCTTCAATCCATCACATGGACACGTTACTTTTTTAATCCTGCACATGGACATGATGTTAGGCTAGTGCTTTCTTGCACATAGTTATGTTATTGCTTTTCTTGTATTTTCTCATTTGTAAATCGCTTTGGATAAAAGCGTCTGCTAAATGAATAAATGTAAATGTAACTGTAAATGTATTGCGTAAATCCTGCACATGGACATGATTTTTACTGGTTTAATCCCGCACCTGGATATGATTATTACTGGTTTAATCCCGTACATGGAAATGTTACTGCTTTAATCCCTACCTTGGACATGACTATTACTGCTTTCATCCCGTACCTGGATATGATTATTACTGCTTTCATCCCGCACATGGACATGATTATTACTGCTTTAATCATGCACATGGATATGTTACCGCATTAATCCCGCACATGGACATGATTTTTACTGCTTTAATCCCGCACATGGATACGTTATTGCGTTAATCTCACACATGGATATGGTTATTACTGATGTGATGTTTTCAGTTTGCAGTTTTGGACTGTGTTAAATGCAGAAGCTAAATCCTCAGTTGCTTTGATGGCCATTCGTGTTTAACTGGATTTGAACACTAGTCTATAGGATTTTTTAAAAATATACTATTTCTGTTTAATTAGGCCACATATTTAATAAGTGGTATTTGAAATCATTTTTATTTAAAAAAAAAAAAAAGGAATATGAATCATCAATATCATAAAAACACAGTCCACCTAATGAATGTTTAATATGTATATGTACTTACAATAGCCTATATAAACTAGTTATCGGCGGTCTTATCTGACTGTAATATTAACACAACATAGCGACCAGAAACTATTTATTTATGTATTTATGTAGGCTATTCATTATTATCGACAGTTATTATCAAATAATTTACTTTTGGCATTAAAGTGTGGAACCCTTTGTTGTTGTTGTTGTTGTTGTTGTTGTTGTTCTTCTTCTTCTTCTTCTGATAGCCCGTTATATCTGTTAGAAAACACAGACAGAACTATAGCCTAATAGCTTGTAGCCTATTGCAAAACTGTTATCATAAGGTCATATTTTTTTTAAATATTGCCCACCAAAGTGATTGCGATTATTAACTAAGCTATGTTTTATTGTGTAATTCTTTAGTTATTTTATTATTTCATTCTTTCTTTCTTTTTTTTTATTACAGGCTCTTTTTTTTGCCACAGGGATGTTTATAGTCCGCAATGCGCATGCGCAACTGTGTGCAACCGCAGCATTCGGACCAAAGCATATTTTTGGAGATAAGCCTCAAAGTGTGATGGTTAAGACTTCAGCGCGTGCTGATCTCTTTCTAATGGAAAAGGCTCGCGTGCGCGTGACCGCCAAAATGGCCGCCGTGTTTGCTGATAGGAGCTCTAAGGGTGATGCATTCATGATGTCTTGGATTTATCTCGATTATAATTGAATATATACGCGTACTGCCAAATTTCATATTCATGTTGTCTATGTTTTGGTTATTTGTGCACTAATTTATTGTTTATAAGTTTCAGGCTGAAATATAGCTATCATTAGGCTATGTAGGTCTATTATATATTTTAAAGGCGCCCTTCGCATTTTACCTGAATTGTTATAAAATAGGCCTAATAAAATAATAAATAAATAATAAATCCTTGTTCTTATAACTCAAGTTCTAATATTTATTTAAGAAATTGTCTTATGGTTCCTGTGGAGCTGGGGACGTTTTCCTGCTTCATCATATTTTCCTTTTAATTTGCAAAATGCCAATTGAAATGCTAAATGCCCATACGCACTACTACACTGATGCACTTTACCTGAGCATCGTTATATTTTAGATAGTCACAAAAGAAAGTTGTGCATTCCAATGTGATTTTTTTTATTTGTTTATTTACCCTGTAGAATCAGAATTTACTTGCTTACATCCTCCTCGCACATGAGATCATGACTTCATTAAAACTATTTCTTTCGACGGGAATTTCTATGACTATTATACAATATTGCATTCTTTAAAAAAAAACAATTAAAAAAAAACAACAACAACAACAACAAAAAACACTCTTACTTACTTGGGTGTCCATCTCGGGGAACCCTTAAAGGTTCTATATACAGAACCCGGAAAGAGTTCCAAGCAGAAAGCTCTCTTGAAATAACCCTTAGTTATCCAATGAACCCTAGAACTCTTTTTAGTATTATTATTATTATTATTATTATTATTATTATTATTATAAGACTGGCTAAAAAAAATTAACATTTTAAATGCATGATGGTAAAATCATTTTAAGATTTTCTGACAGTAATCAATAAAAAACGAAACAGAGTTGACTCAAGTCAAAATAGAGCCGACTCAGTATCAAATGTTCATTTAAAACATACGACGTTCATTTATATGTCTCCTCCTGATTTTGCATTTCTGTTGACCCGTGCTTACTCTTGCTACACTGATTTAATTATCTGCATCTTACAGCAAAATTCTTATTTGTGGCCTAGTGTTGAAACAGCCTGCTGAGATGCAAATCATAACGAGACGTCAGCAGCCTGGTGGTGAATATTTTACATAGACTGCTTGGTTTAAAACGAAAGACGTTAATGCAAATATTATTTTCTCTGGGGAGTCGGCTTTGTAAACACACTACACGTGAACTTTCAGACACTTGCATTACGCCTGAGCTCATCCAATCGGGCTGTTCAGTGAGTGTTTGCTATTTATTTATGCTCTTTTCTTATTTATGTATGCAAAGCTCTTTTTGGTCTTGCTCCACATGCAGAACATTATTGACCTTCTTCACCTTTACTCTCCTACCAGAACGCTAAGCTGTTGTAATCAACTTCTTCCATCTGTCCCCTGTTGACCTACTAAGGGTGATCGAACCTTTTCTGTGGTTGGTCCCAAACTCTGGAACAGTCTCCCCTTTCAGGTGAGGTCCGCTTAGTCTTTAGGCATTTTTAAATCTTCTCTTAAAACTTATTTGTATTGTTTGTCTTATGATGCTATTTAATGTGATGCTATATGGTGTTACATACAGCACTTTGGATCAACTACTGTTGTCTTTAAACGTGCTTTATAAATAAAAATTGACTTGACCTGACTTGCCTTTTATTTGAGCAAATATTCAAATGAATGAATGAATGAATGGTCACGTGATGCATTATATACGCTATATCATCCCACTTGGGATAGAATATACAGTCAGGCTTTGTACAGGTTTTGTCAGTGGTTCTTTAAGGGATAGGGAGTAGTCAAGTGTTTTCGGCTTTTAACTCTTTCTGATGGGGAAACTATGTGGTAAGGTTCTGCACAGACAGCTGAAGAACCTTTAAATGTTATGCATTTTATATGAGTGTGATATCCTCTTTCAGGTTATAGGCTACTGTATCTGGATTTAGTACTTCAATGTTTATGCAAAAATGAATTCACACAAATGTTGTTGTTGTTTTTTAATGACTTTTGCACGTTGACTTATTTTGTGTGTTTGATGCAACATGTGCACAATATTTCAGTTACTTGTATATTAAAATGTCCACGTGAAATCCCATATAGAATGCTTTAAACTTTCACTGTAGACATTTGAATTGCAGACATTGTCAATTAAATGTGCTATATTTGAGGGTGAGAAAGTACCGTTTGTATTTTTTCAAAAACTGTCATTAATTTATACTGATCATGAGCAGCAGAGCGACAAATATGAACAGAAGCAGCCCATTAACACTAAAATATATAATCGAAGGTTGTTTCAGTGAACGTCGTGTGAGTGCGTGCGTGCGTGCGCGTGTGTATGTGTGCGTGTGTGTGCGCGCGCGTTTATGTTTAATGCACTTTCACATGTTGACGTAACGTGACGACTTCAACGTGATATAATGCGATGACTTTATGTGATCAGCCCATGGCTAATTAATTAAGGCAGTGTTTATTGGCATTAAAGTCAGATTATTGGAGAACCCAGAGGAGAACCCACTGTGTTTTTTTTGTTTGTTTTTGGGGGTTTTTTTTGTCCTCCTTAATGACTATAGTATGGATTTAACTTTATTTTTCCATGTGGACATCAAGAAAGACACCGCGTCCGATGATAAGGAAATAGTACAATACTTTATTTTTTAATTCTGAACCATCTGCACGTTCAGTCTGTATATACAGGGGGAAATAATAATCACCAAAACCAACAAACTGGTATAAATGCACACTGTATTGTAATTAGAAGTAAAGTTTTACCAAAAAAAAAAAAAAGATTATTTTTTTCTTCGAAAAACCACTGAGTAAAACACATATATCTGAACGGAATTGGATTTGTGATCGGATTAAATAAGTCTGACAAGGAGGGTCAATAATAAAACATTTATAAAAAGTGTACTGGATGGTAAATAGTCTTGTTTTCTTAAATGGATCGCTAAATTATGAGAAACACCTATTCGTAATCTGTAGACCCAAATAATTCATCAAATTTACAAAAATGTAATAATATTTTGTGCAAAACAAAAGAGCTAATTATTTTTTTGAGTAGGCCTGCCCTAATACAAGTGATCAAATGATCCGAAGCGTTAGCTGCTCAGTAGATACATCAGAAATGTTCTTTCTTTCTTTCTTTCTTTCTTTCTTTCTTTTTTTTTAATTTCATTTTATTTCAGTATCATTGTCAGGACGCATGAAAACCTGAGTTTGTTGTTTAGCTTGTGTGATGCTGCAAACCCTGACTGACCGCGTTAAGGCTCATTCACAGTGTTAGGCTAAATATAACCGTAAAATAATAATAATAATAATAATAATAATAATTATAATAATAATAATAATAATAATAACAACAACAGCAAAAAAACACTAATAATAATAATAATTATTATTATTATTAATATTATTATTGTTGTTGTTGTTGTTGTTATAATAATAATAATAATTATTATTATTATTATTAGCATTAGCATTAGCATTAGTATAGTATACATTAGTATAAAGGACCCATTTTTAGGCATGTTCTCAATTTTCAATAAATACGTTATACGATTAAAAAACGGATAAGTGACTCACAAAGAAATTTAAATAGTAATAATTATAATAATTAAAAACGTGTGTTGCCTTTGGCATGACGTCGTACCACTGATACTGTTGCATTATTACTACATATTTAAATTTTTTTTTTTTTAAAGCAACAAATTGACAAAGAATTGGTCCTTGTGTAACACAAAAGGAAAATGTGCACATTGAAGGGTTTTTTAGTGTCACTCGGTTCCGATGCGCAGCAAAACAATTCCGGTGTTGAATTAAATTTGGTGTTTAATAAATATTCAGATTTCAACTCGAAATAACAACTAGCCTATAGTGTTCAATAAAGTGTTAGTGCTGAGATGAAACTCACAGCGTTGATTTGTGTCCAGCTGGACGCGTTAATACAAGAGTCGACTTTTTGCTGTGCGTTAAACCCGAATAAGTCGCTCAGCTCAGGAAGGAATGAGGCGCGAGTCTTTTATGTTGTGACAAAACTCCAGAAAAGCCGCTCGAGGAGAAAGACGGTAACGAGGTCCTAGAATCCGCGAGCAGCGGCGGCGGAGAGCTCGAGATCCCGTAACCAGGGCCGGTTTGGAGCGCCTGCGCCTGCTGCTGCGCTCCTGCCACGAAATAGCCGTTGTGTGCTGAGAGTAATCCCGTGGGCACAGAGCTCGCGCTGTATCCACCAGAGGTGGAGGGTCCGAGCACAGGGCGGGCGATATCTCCGCTGGTGATGGGCTCCATGCTCGGGAGCAGGGACCCGTACGCGTGTCCGTGGTTAAGAAACCCGTGCGCGGGTCCGTTGTAGTGCGCGTGAGGTAAGGGCAGAAACGGAGACAGCTGCCAGCAAAGCGGGTTACTCGCGCGCTCACCGAGTCCGAGTCCGAGTGGGGCGAAACGTAGGCCTCGTTTCATCACCAGCTTACCCCGTGATGTGGCCGACCTCCTGCGGAGCTTTCCTGTTGTCCCACCGATAAACACGTCATCGCTGGACGGATCCAGCATCCAGTAGTTCCCTTTTCCCGGGTCGTCGTAATGGCGCGGCACTTTCACGAAGCACTTATTGAGGCTGAGATTGTGTCGGATGGAGTTCTGCCAGCCTTGCTTGTGCTCCCGGTAGTACGGGAAGTTCTTCATGATGAACTCGTAGATGCCGTTGAGCGTGAGCCGCTTCTCGGGACTTTGGCGAATGGCCATCATGATGAGCGCGTTGTAGCTGAACGGCGGTTTGTCGTGTTTGCCGCTTTTTCGCACTGCTTCCGGTCCCGATTCGTCCTCACCTCGCTGCTGCAGGGGTGTGGAGTCCATTTCCGTCGGTTCCGAGGATTTTTCCGAATCCGGAGTCGCGCTGTTTTCCGCGACCCCTGCGCCCTGGCTGTCAAACTTGGACGGCAGCAGGAGGCTCTTGATGCTAAACGAACTCGACCTCTGCACCATGGTCGGCTCTTTGTGATCTCCCATGGCCAGGGTAGTATACGAAACCAAAAAAAGCTCCGTTTTCCCCCCTCTTTTGAAAAAAAGAGGAAAAGTTTAGTCACGCGCGTTGAGGTGTGGACTTTGTATGCATCTAGGACGGAGGACGCTGCGCCGGGAAATTAGGAATATATCAGAATCCGTGTTAACCGCTTCATCGTGGAGGGGGCGGAGCTCAGAACTCGCCGAAAATTTGCACTCAATCCGCCCTTCTTTTTTTCGTTTTTTTTTTAACCGTCTGCTCGATTTAGCGCGTAGTATTAAGACAGTGCGCAAAAGAGACGCGCATCCACAACACTCTGGATGAAGTGCGATGCTAAAGCAGCGTGTCGTGTGGGTCTGACGCAGAAGAATGACGAGTTGAAGATCAGGACAAAAAAACAAAAAATTAGTCGGATTCAAATCCATAAATAAACTCAAAGGGTGTGCTCAAGCCAAGGACACATTCATGCCAAGATCTTGTGTTAAATTAGCGTCCAAAGTGTTGCTCTGTAAAGAGCTTATTTAGTGGGTTGATTCAACTTCACCTTATCCTCTTATACACAAATATCAAAACATAAGCTAAGCTTATAATTCTAAAGAGTCTGTTTATTTTGGGTTTGTGGAACCTGCTGTTTGCAACTGAGAAAACACCTCTAAAACATATCTTATTGTAAAAAACAACCCATTTCACATGGTGATCATGGAGTATGTGAGTAAAACACGTGAAGGTGCATTTGACCATGAAACTGCCCATGTGAAGTCAGGTAAACACCACAGACCTCGTGTGAACCGCATGGGATCGGGTTACTCATGGGAGAAAATCTCATCTGAAGAAAGTGAAATCATGTGCCCTACACGTGGAAAAAAAAATGAATTTTGAAAAGAAATCATAGGCCTTTGTAAAAAAAATTATATATATATATATATATATATATATATATATATATATATATATATATATATATATTCAAAAATAAATTAAATTAATTAATGGAGGGGGGGCTTCAAATGAAAATAAACGAATCACATCTTTTAAAAAATCACATGAAAATGAATGAATTATTTGACAATAATTTAATCATGTGTAAAAAAAAAAATTAATAATGTGTAAAAAATTTAATCATGAAAATAAATACAGTGCCCTCCAGTAATATTGGCACCCTTGGTAAATATGAACAAAGAAGGCTGTGAAAATTTGTGTTTAACATTTTGATCATTTGTTAAAATAATTCACAAAAATTCTCTGCTCTCATGGATATCAAACAATTGCAAACAAAATGCAGGTTTATCTAAAAAAAAAATGTCTTTGTTAAATATAGGTGTGCAACAATTATAGGCACGCTTTTAGTCAATACTTTGTGCTACCTCCCTTTGGCAAGATAACAGCTCTGAGTCTTCTCCATAATGCCTGATGAGGTTGGAGAATACATGGTAATGGATCTGAGACTGTTCCTCCATACAGAATCTCTCCAGATCCTTCAAATTTCGAGATCCATGCTGGTGGACTCTTCTCTTCAGTTCGCCCCACAGGTTTTCTCTGGGTTTCAGGTCAGGGGACTGGGATGGCCATGGCAGGACCTTGATTTTGTGGTCAGTAAACCTTTTTTGTGTTGATTTTGATGTACGTTTTGGATCATTGTCCTGCTGGAAGATCCAACTGTGGCCCATTTAAAGTTTTCTGGCAGAGGCCGACAGGTTTTCATTTAATATCTGTTGATATTTGATAAAGTCCATGATATCATGTATCCTAACAAAATGTCCGGATCCTCTGGCAGAAAAACAGCCCCAAAACATTAAAGATCCACCACTATATTTAACCGTGGGCATGAGGTACCTTTCCATATGGCTATCTCTCTGTGTGCGCCAAAACCACCTCTGGTGTTTATTGCCAAAAAGCTCTATTTTGATTTCATCTGACCATAGAACCCGATCCCATTTGAAGTTCCAGTAGTGTCTGGCAACTGAAGACGCTCGAGTTTGTTTTTGGATGAGAGTAGAGGCGTTTTTCTTGAAACTTTTCCAAACAGCTTGTGGTGATGTAGGTGACTTCGGATTGCAGTTTTGGAGACTTTCTGACCCCAAGACACAACTAACTTCTGCAATTCTCCAGCTGTGATGCTTGGAGATTTTTTAGCTACTCGAACCATCCTCTTCACAGTGCGTTGAGACGAAATAGACACACGTCCAATTCCAGGTTGATTCATAACATTTCCAGTTGACTGGAACTTCTTAATTATTGCCCTGATGGTAGAAATGGGCATGTGTTTGGCCTCATATTTATACCCCCTGTATAACAGGAAGTCATGGTTGAACAATTCCCTGTTCCTAGTCACCCAGGTGTACTAACGAAATGTAAAATATAAATGGGAATATACTTCAAATATATTTTTCTCATGTGAGTTCATAGGGGTACAATAATAATACAAAAACAACAATAATTGTTGCACACCTATATTTAGCAAAGTTTTTTTGATAAACAGTTAATCACATGAAAAAAAATCACATAAAAAAAATAATCATGTGGGTAAAAATCACAAGTGAAAACAAATTAATCATATGTAATTAAAAAGAATCAGATGGAAAAAAATTCACATCTGAAAAGAAATTAATCACATGGAAAAAATGTATGAAAATATATGGATCCTGTGGAAAAAAAAATTGCATGTGAAAATAAATTAACTATGTGGAAAAATCACATGTCTAAATAAATTAATAATGTGTGAAAAATATCATTTGTGAAAATAAAAACGTGAAAATATATGTAAAACTTGTGAAATGTCTAAAGACTTCACTTGGTATCAGGGTTACCATATGGCCTGTCTGATACATGTGCTCCACCAGAACGATCCCATGTGCACAGTTACAAAAAATGGCTTAATTAGGCTGTTTCAGATTGCAGATACAGGGGATTCCGCCACATCCGGGCCTCTTCTTGGAATCGTGCCACCAGACGTGCCACAGCAGGAGACCCATTACCCTGCAGTGTAGGAAGTTTTAAGAACAGGGATTATGCATGAAAGATACACCGATCAGCCATACCATTAAAACCACTGACAGGTGAAGTGAATAACATTGATTATCTCAATATAATATCACCTGTCAAGGGGTGGGATATATTAGACAGTAAGTGAACAGTCAGCTCTCGAAGTTGATGTGTTAGAAGCAGGAAAAATGGGCAAGCGCAAGGCTTTGAGCGACTTTGACATGGGCCAAATTGGGAAGGCTAGACGACTGGGTCAGAGCATCTCCAAAACATCAGGTCTTGTGGGGTGTTCCTGTATGCAGTGGCTAGTACCTACCAAAAGTGGTCCAAGGAAGGACAACTGGTGAACCGGTGACAGGGTCATGGCCGCCCAAGACTCACTGATGTGCATGGGGAGTGAAGACTAACCCGTTTGGTCCGATCCCACAGAAGAGCTACTGTACACAAACTGCTGAAAAAGTTAATGCTGGCTCTGATAGAATGGTGTCAGAACACGCGGTGCATCACAACTTACTGTGTATGTGGCAGTGTAGCCACAGACCGGTCAGAGTGCCCATGCTGATCCATGTGCGTTGCTTACCTGGGGAAGAGGATGCACTATGGGAAGAAGGCATGTCAGTGGAGGAAGTGTGATGCTCTGGGCAATGTTCAGCTGGGAAAACTTGGGTCCTGTTACTTTGACACGTACCACCTACCTAGACATTGTTGCAGACCAAGTATACACCTTCATGGCAACGGTATGCAGGAGGATTATGCTCCCTGCCACACTGCAAAAATTGTTCAGGAACGGTTTGAGGAACATGACAAGGTGTTGACTTGGCCTCCAAATTCCCCAGATCTCAATCCAATCGAACACCTCTGGGATGTGCTGGACAAATAAGTCCGATCCACGGAGGCCACACCTTGCAACTTACACAAATTACATGACGTAAAGGTCTGCTGCTAATGTCTTGGTGCCAAATACCACAGCACACCTTCAGAGATCTTGTGGAGTCCATGCCTCTATGGGTCGGAGCTGTTTTGGTGGCACAAGGTGGACCTGCACAGTATTAAGCTGGCGGGTTTAATGTTACGGCTGATCCGTGTACATGTGTTTTGCTGTGTAGGGTGCCTCCAGAGGCTGATGTTTGAAATCGCAAAGTCACTTGATTTCCAGAGAATATGATAATGACATTTTCCCCATCATTAGCTTTGAATGAATCAAATAACCTTTGGCTCATTTCAGATGAATTTAAACTTTTAATTTATTCACTCATTCATTCATCGCCAGTAAGCACTTTATAATGGTTAGGTTTGCGTTGGATCCATCACCCCTATCCGTGAGTTGGGAATCCACACTAGATGGAAACACCAGATCATTGCCGGGCACCACACACACACATTCACACCTAAAAGCAATTTAAAGTTGCCAAACATTGAACGCTCTCTCTCTCTCTCTCTCTCTCTCTCACTCTCTCGCTCTCTCTTTCTCGCTCTGTTAAATGATTTTAACTTTGTGATGCTTGTGTGAAATTCAGCCTTGTTTTATTTTATTTGAGTTTATTTCTGAGTTGCATTTTATTTGGGTTTAATTTAAATATTAAAGTGGCCCCGTGCTTAGGTGTAACAAAATGGTAGAATAATGTAACAAAATGCTAGAATAATGTATATGTAGATATTAGCAGTAAAACAAAATCAAAACTTATATAAACTGTAAGATTTAAAAAATAGAGCACAGAGCTTACAGGTCTAGATGAAAAAACATGTTAGCATGTGAGCGCACACACACATGCACACGCACACACAAAGACAAACACAAACATTTACATTCAGCCAAAGGCATTGTTAGAAACCATACACTGATGTCTTCAATGCCAAGTCTACTCTGTGCTTCTGCCAAATTATTTTATGGCAGTTTAAGCCCAAAGGCTTTACTATAAACAAATATTTTCTACAGTTAATACATGTCTCAGCTTCTTGTATTAACAGCTCTACAGTTGGTGATTGAGTTTCAAAATCATCTCTAAAACTGCTTTTATAGATTCTTTTACGGGGCCTAGATAAGGGCTTAGGGGCAATTCAGACAGTGTAGTAGATAAATAAAATTTGCATAACATAGTTGTTGAACAGCCCATATTTTAGTATTTTTTTTGTTTTAAATGACCTTTTAAATACTCTAATATTTGAAAAATGAAAGGAACATGTGTACAGTAAGTGAATGGAGAAATTGTCATTATGAAATGCTTACCGAATTGAAAAATGTTAAACATTGGAACAATTGAGATCTAATCTAAGCGGAAAATGCAACTTCTTTATTACTCTAATTAGATGCCATATCTTTATGTTTTACAGTTAATATTAGTGCTGTCTCTGAGTATTTTATGTTTAGACTTAACAGCTTTACCACAACAATGCACTCGTATGATCCAGTTCCATTGGCAGCCATACATGGCCCATGCCGTAACACTTCCTCCACCATGTTTGATGGGTGATGTGGTATGCTCGAGCCCTTCCTTTGCTTCTCCATACTCTTCTCTTCCCATCATTGTGCTACAAGTTAATCTTGGTTTCACCTGTCCAAAGAATCATGTTCTAGAACTGGGCGGGCTTTTTTTTTAGATGTTTTCTAGCAATCTAATCTGGCCTTTCTTGAGTATTACCAGTGGTTTGCATCTTGAGGTAAACCGTTTGTATTTACATTCATGAAGGCGTCTCTTGATTGTAGACTTTGACAATAATATGCCTACCTCCTCCAGAGTGTTCTTGACTTGGCTAGATGTTGTGAAGGGGTTTATCTTCAACAAGGAAAGTATTCTGCAATTTTCCACTTTAGTTATCTTCTATGGTCTTCCAGGCCTTTTGGTGTTACTGAGCTCGCCAGTGCATTCCTTCTTTTTAAGAATGTACCAAATTGTTGATTCATGCACTCCTAAAGATTCTGCTGTCTCTCTGATAGGTCTGTCTTGCTTTTTCAGCCTGATGGCTTCCTTCACTTGCATCGACACCTCTTTTGACCTCATATTGAGAGTTCACACAATGAACAGCTACTAAATGCTAATTCATGCTTAGAATCATCTCCAGAGCTTTTATCGCCTTAATTTGTCAGGAAAAACGAGGAAACGGGCCACACCTGGCCTTGAAACTGCTTATGAGTCAATTGTCCAATAATTTTTTGGATCCTGTGGAAATGGAGGGATCCTTGAATTGAAGCTCAAAGTCTACACTTCAATCACATCTTGAGTGCTTCATTTCAATCCATTGTGGTGGTGTACAGAGGTAAAAGTACGAAAATTTGCGTCACTGTCCAAATACTTATTATGTGGCTATCATTGTGAATGTGTAAGGAATAAAATACTTGGGTGGTGCTTTTATAGGAAAGTAATCAATGTCAGGCTGGTGTGATGCATTCCAATGTGAAGTGGAGTTACCCTGAAATTGATTCTTTTCCTATAACGATAACATGCATCAAAGTGTTTTATTTGTGTTGTACAACAGCAATTTTCAAACAATTATTTAAAAAGACATGTCATTGGCCTTTCTTTTCATTCATTTCAATCCGATTTTATTTGTACAGCGCTTTTAACAATGGGCATTGTCACAAAGCAGCTTTACAGAAACAGAGTTACATATACTGTTGTGAAACATCTGCGAAACAAGGCAGTTCCTCTTATCACTTATGTTCTAGCGGCTGTAAACTGCCATTTCCTCGACAGCCTCTGTTTTTCTCTTTTGAAGTTAACAAAACAAACGTCAACCTTAGAGAAACCACAAAGAAGTAAAATTCACCATATGAAAAAATATTAGAGAAAATGAATCAACATCTGACCAATCAGAATCGAAAAGTCAGCAGTGTTGTGGTATAAACTGGAATGAAACATAAGAAGCGTAGATCACTTGGTATCAGATTTACCTTCTGCCCTGTCTGATACAGGCTAACACACCTGCCTTAGAAGATTCATCAGTGCGCATAGCCATATAAACTGTTTCCAACCTGGCTGTGCTGAGACATACTGTTTGGCCGTCTTCCAATACTGGATACACAGTTATGACATTAATGTCGTGGTTCTGAAGGTTCTCTCAGGAAGCATAACAACAGGGTCTGTGATATTTTTTTTTTTTTTTTACTTTAGCTTGAAAATGACAATCACAATCCAGATTTTCTAAATTGTTATATTTATTATTGAGTTGTTAGCCTGTTGGATTTAATGGGTTTAATCCACACGTGAATTGTTTAAAAACAAGTAGGCTCGTAAATAATGTTAACTTGGACCTAACGTGTTCGTTTTGTGGAAGGTTCAGGAATTAAAAAGCTCTCTGACTCTATGATGAACAGACAAAATATTCTTGTACACACTTAAATTTGTACTGTGTGGGTCTTGGTATTTTTTTAATTATTATTATTTTTTTACAGCTGCAAAAAGTTTGAGTACCCCTTAACGGTTAAGAGAAATGTCTATATACTGGTGTTGCAGGAATTATGAACAGTCTTTACTGACTAGGACTGTGTGCTCACTGAACTTCTCACAACACTATTACCTGGCCTGTGTCTTCCTTCTTTTCCTCCACCCAGTTCCCTCTTTATCATCTTATCCATTGCTGTTATCCCCTGCGTCTGTTTACTTTCGCCTCTCTGTGCCTGGGAAAGGTCAGCCCAGGCCGACAGGGAGAAAGGGATTAAGACAGAGAAAGAGTATTTCTTACAAGATGTCACCATCTTTAATGACAAAACATACTAATTGCAAAACAAGCAGATGTATCAGGCGACTTGTTTTTATGAGTGTACTCCTCTATCTTATCATTTAATTATAACATATTCATTTTATCACTTTTTTTCCTTTGGAAAAAGAGAAAACATGCATACGTGATATATTTCATATATATGACTGTAAAATGTTTACAGAACAAAGTAATGCATACTTTGGATGCTCCATATCATCTAACCTGTCCAATTCTATAAATATATTCGCACCATTTGTAGACTGAATTGCGTCATATTTTGACTAGTTATTGGCAGATGTTTGAGTTGTGTGGTTGTAAATAAGCTGAATGTGTGTAATTACTGTACGTATACTACTGTGTATTTGCTAATGTTTGGTTTAAGTGTGTAGATTAAGACTGTGTGTATGTTTCGTATTTGTTTTGTGTGTGTACTGTAGTGATTTTGGCCTCTCTCTCTCTCTCTCTCTCTCTCTCTCTCTCTCTGTGCTTAAGGATTAGTGAATATTGCAGGTTGGGCATTAAAGGCTCAGAGCAAATCAACAATAGTGTGTACATTCATGTGTGTGCGTGTCTGTGAGTGTGTGTTTGTGTGTATGTAGGCAGATGTTTGACCTGCCGCCTCGCAGAGATCATCTGCGCAGCTGTGCGGTTCTCAAATCTTGTCATGTTCTCTCTGGATCTCTCGCCTTGCTGGTTGTGTCTAAATGAGTCCAGGCTTAAAAGCTGATCAGAAAGCTGACATGAAGTAAATCCCACCAATCAAAACAGAAGTAAACAAAAAGCTGTTGATGCCCAAACATGTACATACTAGGAGTTTGCTTTAAATGTAACAAAGCATGTCACGTCTTTTATATTGTCTTTAGGAGTGGAACCCTTCTGCTGTTGTAGCCCAACCACCCCAAAGTTCGACAGGCTGTGTGTTCTGCTCTCCACAGTTGTAAAGAGTGTTTATCTGAGTTACTGTTGGCTGAAACATTCTCATCTTACATCTCTCAACAACAAGGCATTTCCTCCTGCAGAACTACAGCTCACTTTTTGCTTGTTCACCCATTTTCTGTCAACTCTAAAGAACGTTGTGTATGAAAATCCCAGCAGATCAGCAATTTCTGAAATCTTCAAAGACCTGTCCAGCTGGCACCAACAACTAGGCTATACCAGTGGTTCCCAAACTTTTCCAGGGCAAGGCCCCCCAAATGGCATTAACATTTGACAGAGGCCCCCCTTTTGCAAGATGTCTTTAAAACACATTAAAAATACAGACTTCTGAATATATCCCCCTTTTTTTATTAATAATTACATCTTACATCTTTACATTACATTAGATTAGGAATTGATTGTGTGTGTGTGGTTGTCTGAGAGTGAGAAAGAGAAAATCATGTATTTATTTATTTTTCACACCAAATTGTTGAGGCCCCCCGGGCGCCCCCTGGCGGCCCCCCACTTTGAAAACCATTGGGCTATACCATAGTCAAAGTCACAGTGTGAGATCGCATTTTTCACCATTCTGACGTTTGATGTGACTGATTAACATTTTGATTAACTGAAGCTCTTGACCTGCATCTGCATGATTTCATGCCATGTGATTGGCTGAATGGATAATTGCAGGTGTACAGGTGTCTCTAATAAAGTGACCAGTGGGTGTATATAAGTATATTACTCTAAATGTTGATATATACAGTATTTTAATACAGTATTAATATTAGCCACGCATTTTAAAATGACCAATTAAAAATTTTGCATTTGGTCTACCTCACATGGACGATCATGTTTGGGGATATCATGTCCAAAAGGAAACTCCATATATGGTATTTCCGTACTGGTATATAGTGTAAACATAGATTTTACTCATTAAACCCTAATTATTTCGACTAAAATATGTTTTTGTGTTTATTTAACATGTTTTAGTGAATTAGAAATAAGATTGTGTTTGACAACACTGCGCTGTCTTTAAGAGCTATAAATATAACGATATATAAATACATCAGGATCTCGCGATAAAAGGCGGTATTTGCAGACTCGCGAGACGATATAAATACGCAGTGTTTATGTTTGGCTACGGTTTGAACGTTTTCTGGCTCCTTACGCATTTCATTCTCTTTCCTCTGTCGCAGTTCGCCATGTCTTCAAAATATGCGTCTGTAGATTTCGAAATTTTCGGCGATGTTCAGGGTAGGTAGCTCAGAGTCAGTGTGTATGTGTGTGTGCGTGCGTCTGTGTATGGCGTGGACAAGATATCCCACAATCCTCTGCGCTCCGCTACAGTCAGCTGTAGAAACAAGAAGTGAATTCAAAAAGGCGAGATGTTTTAACGTGTTTACACATTAGTTATATACATACAAGTATAGATAGATATACATATCTAATATATATGCATATATTTAATATACGATTTGTTATGTAAAGAAAAGAAAACAAACTCGTTATATCTTGGTAATGTATTAACATATAAATATGCATCAACGCAAATGACCACCAGGTGGCAACAAATATATATATATATATATATATATATATATATATATATATATATATATATATATATATATATATATATATATATATATATATATAAAAGAGTTTTTTTTTAATCAAAATTTAGATCTAGAATTGACATTATTTACCAGCCTAATTGTTTTTGAGATATTTCGTAACGTGCATGGAGTGACAGGCTCCGGCCCCAAATAGCCTCACATTAAAAAAAAAAAAAAAAAGCTGGTGATTTTTTAAATATGAATAAACAGTGAATTAGTCATTCAGCTTGATGTATTTATGTACAACAAATGAGTAACCTTTTTTTTTTTTTACTAAAACAAAGATTTTGTTCTCATTTCAGGTGTGTGCTTCAGAATGGTAAGAAAATATTCATCTTACACAACTAGTTTAGTATTAAGGAAGATGTATGTAAAGAATACAACACAACGTGTTGTTATAGGAAAATAATCAACAATGCTGCGGTGTGATGAAACAAAGTTACTGTTTCCATCGTGAAGCTGACTGTTTTCTTATAACAGTCAGTAATAATAATATGTCAAAGTGTTTCATTCTTCATATATATACCAGAGTAATTTACCAATTAGTACAATTTATGAATAAATTCAACAACAAAAAAAATCAGATGTTGTACTTTTTATCCATTTATTGTGACATTCATTGTTGTGGAAATGTCTACCAAACAAGTTATTTACAGTTATAGCTGCTATAAACATTCATTCCCTCACCAGCGTCTATTTTATCTTTCTCTTGGAGTTAATATGACAAAAAAAAAAACACCTTGTCATGTTATTGAATAATCAGAACATGTAAACTCTTGTATTACGAAGATTTTCCCATGGTGGAAAACTGACTGATACAAAGCCCTGGCACTGGAGATTCCTTCCATAAATGTTTTTTTTTTTAATGTCTCTTTACAGAAAATGTCCCCATATTAATGATTAGTCATTTTTGCTTGTTTAATAGTAAAAAAAAAAATTATGTGAAGTGTCTGCTATACAAGATTTTGTGAATGAGCTATTATTATAGAAGCATATAGTTATAGTGCATTAATGTAAACCTTGCCATCAGGACTACTGTCAGAGCTTCTGTTATATACCATTATTCCACATTTTCTGACCAATCAGAATTCAGAATTCAACAGCACTGTGGTGCAAAATGACATAAAGACGATTGCTATAATGACATGCTTCATGAAGAAATTGTAAAGATTGGTGATTACATAATCCATTTTGTGAAAGTGTGTGTAAGTCTGTGAGTGTGTAAGTCAGGTCATGTGACTGTGCAGTACACAGAGGATCAGGCGAAAAAGCTCGGCGTGAATGGCTGGGTGAAGAACACCAGACAGGGCACTGTGATCGGCCAGGTGCAGGGGCCTCCAGAGAAAGTCAGCGAGATGTGAGTACGAAGATCTCTTCCTGATCCACACTCACTGCTCAACATAGCTTGAGTTTTCAGACCATTTCCAACGAGTGCAAAAGTTTGCATCCCCCATGGTTTCTGGGTAATTGAATATATTACTTGTTTACATTTGATTATGAAGAACTTAGCCATGACAATACCTATGTTGATGAATAAATGAAGTATTCTGGACATTTAGACATCCATAAAACCATTTTACGTCATGTATCTTGAAATATTTCAACCTATAAGTCTCAATAAATAAATAAAAATTCTTGCATCAAAATGCTTGCATCACCCTGCAGTACCTCCTTCAAACAGCAGGCGGTGCAACTCGACCGATCTTTGTGTCATGGAAAGCTCTAGAATACAGTTTTTTTTCTTTTTCTTTGAGCCTCTTCATACTTCTGGATCACAAAATATAAACTACACCACCATCTGAATCCCTTGGAGGGGAAAATTGAAAAACACTTCCCCGTCCAACATGCTCCTTCAAACAGTGGTTTTGATTTAAAATGCCCTTGTGAGCAGCGAGTGAGGTCATTTGTCCTGATGCAGATTTTAGGATCCATATCTGAAGTATATAATTGCTCTGCTAAAAAAAAAAAAAAAAAAAAAAATAGTGAGTGTGTCCCGGTTCATAGGGCCAGGCGAATGGCAGGGCGAGGAGAGATGATGTCATAACATGAGAGTGGGCTGGGGTGACTCACGGGGCTGGGGAACGTATGACATCACAGTTCCCTAATGTAAACCAGACATGAGAGAGAGTAAAAGAGAGAAAGAGAGAGAGAGAGAGAGAGACCCACCCGGTCCCTAGTGGTTGTGTGTGCTGACAGCAGTATGTTGTGTGTATGCATGCATTGATTTGTGCATATTACAAGAAACAAATATAGTTGTAATTGCTAATGTGCTTTTTTGTTGTTGTTTATTGTTATTGTTTTTTTTGGAATAGACGTTCTCTCTAGTTAACCGATTTGTTGTCCTTTCATTTAATATATAAATAACTGAGTTTCATCTCAATCATGAGTGCAGAAAAACCACCACTATTGTCCACCATTTTTGCATTTTTAGGGTTTAATCTCAAGTGACTCTTCGGTTCAGATGCACACGACCCCATGACCAAACTATCTAGGGATGGGAAATATAAATGCATCCTGATTCTCTCTTTGATGCACAAAATATCATTATCATTTACATTTCATACACCTCGAAAAGTGTCAAAAGCAGGAAACATTTGCGATGACAAACGGCCACTGAATACATTTACTCCTGTCACAGTTATTAAATATTCACCCAATTGCAATATTTGAGCTGATCGGAATGATTATTATTATTTGTATTTTTTTTTGGTTGAACATTAGAGTTAAAAATCATACAGTATGTTTATACAGTCCCTCCGGGATTTCACAGAAATGAACGCTACATCGAGAAAACTCTGTGATATTCGGAAGAGCTTGCCAATTTTTAAAAAATTACAGCAGATTGTCTGCAGATTTGGGCCAAGAAGAGTCATGTGACGTCGAACATGAGTACAGCTAAAAGGTTTTTCATTTACCACCAAACATCACAGCGAAAGACAGTGCGAAACAATTTCATGCGATTGCGATTCGAGTAGTTTCCCACTAAAGCATAAAAGAACTCTGCAAATTTTCCTTGGCCACAGGTTTTAAACTATGAAGTATTGTAGTAGATTATTGATTCATGTAAATTTCTTTTAATTATAAAGTTTTATATAGACTTAGGATCATCATCATGATACCAAACTAAATAGAATTAGACTTATATTTTATTACTATTATTACAAACATAAAATCATTACTTGAGGTGCAAAAATATCTTTAAAAAAATATTAATTCATTCATTTTCATAGCGAGAATGTTTCCTTTAAGTGCAAATGTTCGTGCACTCTTACTTGGAAATAATTAATTCATTCATCTTCAGTAAGGGTCACAAGGCACCACGAACACACACACATATACACACTCGTTCCCACTATGGGAAATTTAGAAAAGGCAAGCTGCCTATGGGCCAGAGAACCAGAGAGCACGGAGAAAATGAGATTAAGCAGTATAAGAGGAATAAAACACTTCAGGATGTGCCGTTATTGGGAAATTATCAATGTGACGGTACTCTACTTTTGCCGTTGAGGATTTTCCTACAACACATCCTGGAGTCTAAGAGGTAAACACATATAATTAAGAGGTGATAACTAGCTGTTGTTGTGCAGTATTACATTACAGTTATGCCTAGATAGCATACTCTGATAAGAGTGTAATTACAACAACAACATGTAAATCATTAATGCAATGTAAATTATTAATCACAACCGTAGGCTAATCGTCAGCCAAAACTGACAGTCCTAAATAAATGACACCTTTTTATGATGTCATACTGAAAAATCTTGCCCAAAAAAATGAAGATGCATAAATCAGAAATAAATCAAATCTCGATTGGCTTCAAGATTCCCACCGTTGCCGAATAACACTGTATTTGTACGACTTCCTAATGTGCGTGTGAGAGAGAGAGAGAGAGAGAGAGAGAAAGAGAGAGAGTTGCCTCAATACAGTGCTGAAAGCTCACTAAAAAGCTTTTCTCCATCAACCTGCTTTCTCTTCTTCTTCGTTCCGGTGCTTTAACTGGACATGTGAGAGAGCAGAAATGCGTTTGCTCATGAAATATTTAAACAGACAGAGACAGCTGTACAATCCTTTAATATGCCTTACCCTTCTCTCTTCTTCCTTTTACTGTTTTCTTTTCCTGCCTCTCAGTTAAGGAAGGGGGAAAGGCAACAATATCATACCACAATGTTTTTACATTAAGATGCCAAAACTAATATCACCTGTTTTGGCGGTGCCCGTGTTCAGCATTGAATTTATTTGTGATGTCATGCTACACAGTAGTGGTTAATAGTTCAAATAAAAGTAGACACTCAGGGCTTTAAGAATTTACATCAGTATAACCTACTAGGTTTAAATGTAATAAATGTATTGTGGCCGTTGTATACTGTTTTGTACTGTCAAAAAAAGCTTTAGTTGTGCTGTCTGTTTTATCTCTGTACCAGTGTCATCGCCCAGCAGGGGGCTCACCCCCCTACCCTTTCTCATCACCCTGCTCACCAGCAGCTAAACAAAGACTCTACACACAGTAACCCAACAGTGTCCTGACTAATCTTATAACAGATCTGCAGCGACAAAATAATTCATTTGTTTATACTGATTGAAAATGTCCGATAAGCCGATTTACGTTCCACAACAGTAAATGTAACTATAAGTGGATTAAAAAAAAGTATGATGTTATTCTTTAAGAAATAAATAAATGGCGCACTTATATAGCGCTTTTATCCAAAGCACTTTACACTGTGTCTCATTCACCCATTTACACAGACACTCACACACCAATGGTAGCAGAGCTGCCACGCAAGGCACTAACTTGCCATCGGGAGCAACTTGGGGTTCAGTGTCTTGCCCAAGGACACTTCGGCATGTGGAGTCACGTGGGCCAGGAATCGAACCGCCAACCCTATGATTAGTGGGCAACCCGCTCTACCACCTGAGCCACAGCCGCCCAATAAAATAAAAATGGTAATCTTTGGTATAATTGCTGTAGTTTCAGAGGAGAAGAGGAATAAAACACTTCAGGATGTGCTGGTCTTCCGCTCCGTTGTTGATTATTTTCCTATAATTACAGATCCTGAAGTGTTTTATTCTTACATTTACTGTAATCACCCAGGCCTTCTCTTTCTCTTACTCTGTGTTCCAGATTACGTTCAGCAATCTGTTCGTTTATGGTGTGTGTGTGTGTGTGTTTGTGCGTCCCATTGTGTGATGTTGAGAGCAGTTGTCCCAGCGGACTCTCATCATACACACATTACAGTCATACATTATAGACACACACACACACAAGAATAACATCCTTAACTGTAAAAAAAAAAAAAAAAAAGACGTCTCAGAGAAATACACACCATAACGTCCAAGTAGATTTGTGTGAGACATCTTGTGGTGCATCACGACGCAGCACAACTTTCAACAAAAATGGTTTATTACTCAGTGACACACCAAGGGCACAGTGCCATTTGGCGTCATTGCTGGCTGATATAATATCTGCTTTAGATTTCACCACGTGAGAAACCAAACACTCTGTCCAAGCCTCTGTTGGATTGGTGGTTCTTCTGACCCATGCTGTTTGTGGATAATCATCCAGCTGGAGGAAATTCCTTCCTATCAGCGTACTTCAATGTTATCAGACTTCCGCAACACCAAGGCAAGGACAAGTCTCCTTTCCTTTACTGCACAATAAACCACACACACACACACACACTCACACACACACAAACATGGGCACTACTAGGAAAAGAGGAAGATTTTTTCACAATGGGAAAGTAACGGAAAGTCCTAGGTGGTTCGTAGTTAAAACTGAAGTGCATCGGCGCTGTGTAAACAAACACAAGTGCTAATAAGAGTTCAGCCAAGCGTAGCTTGTAGCTCATAGCTCTTGGCTCGACTGTGTGCACTATTCCTCCAACCAGACGCAAACGCAACAATAAATCATACGTCCATGCAAAACTTTTTTCTCAGGGCTGGGTTTCCTGTTTTCAGTGAACTCCACCTAATCATTGATGTAATACTTCAGCTGGAACCAAACAAAGAAAAAAAAATACAATAAAAGTAAAAACATGATAGGAAATCTGGGTGAATGCAATGACGAACAGCAAGTACACCAACAATGACAACATACTAATCTGTACTCTGTGTGATAATCGTGTACGTTCTAAAAAGTTGAAATGACCGAATAACAAGAATGAATCAGCAGTTATTTGCTCACTGATGTTAGCATGAACAGAGACCAGTCAAATGAAGGGATGATGATGAGGTTCATGTTTTAATACGAGACATAGACTGATGCTGATCTTCAAAGTGAGAACTCATTTCTCATCGGATATAATTTCAAATATGGCAGTGTTTTCCATGTGTAGATTAGGTTATAAACAGTAGGTGTAGGCGATATGTCTGTATTTATTTATTTATTTAATTACTGTCTCTTTCATAAGATGTTCTTTTCTACAGTTGTTCATTATTAGTATTTAAAATCGCCATGTTTCAGGGAGTTAAAACCACAACTCTGTCCAACTGGACCGTGTAACCAAGTCCTCCAGTTGGCTTCTATTGTAAAAACATGGGGACATCTGAAAGGAACAAGGTCTGTAGTCCTCTATGTACACTTTGCAACTCGGAATAAGTGATCCTGAAGAGATTTCTTTCAAAGAGAGTCTTTCTTCATTAAATGCACCTGTTAAAAAAAAAAAAAAAAAAAAAGATCTGCTCCTCATAGTCCAAGTTTCGGCATACATTTGTTTCAGTTGTGCTTTTTAAACGATTTAGCCTTTGGGCTCCTCTTTCCTGGTAAGCATGGAAAGCCAAGACGAGATGTCTTTAAGGGGAAATGGATATAACAAGATTTTTAAATGCTTTACTCGTGGTTTAGAAACATGCAAATGAGAAACATTTTGCTCAGGAAAACGTGTAGTATTCAGAACTAACATTACACGATAACATTAAAGCCACTGAATTATGTGGAGCATCTGACATGACATGAATAATGTTGATTATCTTGTTACAGTGGCACACATCAAGGGGTGGGATATATTAGGCAGTATGTGTACAGTGAACAGTCAGTTCTCATAGTCGATGTGTTGGAAGCAGGAAATTTGAGCAAGCCTACGGATCAGAGCGACTTTGACAAGGGCCAAATTGTGATGGCTAGACGACTGGGTCAGAGCATCTCCAAAACGGCAGGTCTTGTGGAGTGTTCCTGGTATTCAATGGTTAGTACCTACAAAAAGTGGTCCAAGGAAGGACAAGGTCCGAGGTCCGATCCCACAGCAGAGCTACTGTAGCACAAATTTCTGAAAAGGTGAATGCTGGCTATGATAGAAAGATGTCAGAACAATGAATGGCACATCATACTTTTTAGCCATAGTTCCATTTAATGTTGTGGAACATCTGCGGAAAACAAGCTAATTCCTGTTATCACTTAAGTTATAGCAGATAGAAAAATTGAGGCTGGTAAGAGAACGGCCGTTTATCTCTCTTGAAGTTAATAAGGCAAAAAAAAAAAAAAAAAAACGCAGTGTCAAGTTACTGAAAAACCAGAAAATGTAAACTCATCTGTCCTGAAGGCTTTCAGACACTGGAGACTCCTTTCATCACCATATCGATGATTACATGTTTTTCTTTGTTAAATAACAACATGTGATTTGTATTTTCCAGTTTAGAAGATAGATAAGTATCCATGTAGATGGTATGATGGATGGATGGATGGATGGCACTGTTGAAATGTTTCCGTACAAAACTAAAGAAACAAAAACATATCTATGGCAACATATTTACTGACTATATATAGGGTGAACAAAATACAGTAAATGTGATTTTTTTTTTTTTTTTGCCAAACCGAATCTTTAATCAGGACATTTCTTCCTGTACTGAAAATATCCTGACTTTCTCCTGCCTTCTGTCTGAGTGTAACTTGTTTTAGGTAGTCTTGTACGCTGAGTGAATCAGATGTAGTCATGCACAACCACACACACACACACACACACAGATCCAATAAGAGCCTGCCTCTATGGCCCACCATGAGGATAATGCATTTAGAGGTCCTCAGAGGAATAACTGCATGAGCTGTTCCGCCTATCCATGCCTACTCTGAAAGAGAGACAGATCGAAACAGAGAGAGAGAGAGAGAGAGAGAGAGAGAGAGAGAGAGATGCTTTCATGTGTAATCTGATTTCTCAGACTCCTCTGATGCGTTTACTGATTTAGTTGATGTTGTTAGCTTTGCCTCATCTGCTATTCTACTTTGGAACTTCATAAAATGCCATTGATTGCAAAAGTTTGCATCCCCCCTTTCCAGGGTTAAATGGTTACAATAATGTTATAATAATTTTCCCTACTGTTCCACCCCTACAGTGTAAAAAGCCCTTTAATACAATTAATCTGTGTGTGTGTGTGTGTGTGTGTGTGTGTATGTGTGTGTGTCCTTTGCTGTAGGAAACACTGGCTGAGGTACGTCGGCAGTCCCAGCTCTCGCATCGACCGTGCTGAGTTCACTAACGAGAGGGACATTTCTAAACTGGAGATCCGTGGCTTCGGCACTCGTTACTGAATTCCGCCTACCAGACGACGAGTCCTTAACCTTTTCAGAACGTGTCCGTAAAGAATTCGGTCATACCATCTTCCCTGCTGAGTCACCTTCATTACCAGACTGTTTTATTTAAACCTAAACGAACAAAGCATTTCTCAAACTGTAACCAAAGCCTTAACTATTGCATTATTAATGCATTTATATTTATTAGGACATTTTATGTAGGTATAAAACCATTCATTATATTTACAAATGAGAGAAACTATATGTTTATTTCATTATTTATTTACTTGTGCCGAATTTTTTACTTCTCCAAATTTGTTACAGAATGTTACAGAATTGTCTTTTAACAACCCACTCCGAAATAAAATCATTACACTGAAACCCACATTCTGGTCAACGGCGCTCTCATTTCCACACACACATTTTGTCATTTTGATGGTGAAACGAAGCAGAACATGTACATATTATGTTCAAAGTCATACACACTAATAACCAGGCTTTACAGTATACACCAGGGGAAATGAATCACATTGATGAATGAATGGATGATGAATGAATCACATTTTCTTTTACCGGAGGAGGCAGTGTGATGCTCTGGGCAATGTTCTGCTGGGAAACCTTGGGTCCTGGCATTCATGTGGACCACCTACCTAAACATTGCTGCAGACCAAGTACACCAATCATGGCAACGGTATTCCCTAATGCCAGCGGCCTCTTTCAGCAGGATAATGCTCCCTGACACACTGCAAAAATTGTTCAGGAACGGTTTGAGGAACATGACAAAGAGTTCATCGTGTTGATTCGGCCTCCAAATTCCCCAGATCTCAATCCGATCGAGCGTCTATGGGATGTGCCGGACAAACAAGTCCGATCCACGGAGCCCCACCTCGGAACTTACAGGACTTAAAGGATCTGCTGTCAACGTCTTGGTGCCAGATCCCACAGCACACCTTCAGAGGTCCTGTGGAATCCATGCCTTGACGGGTCAGAGCTGTTTTGGTGGCACAATATTAGGCAGGTGGTTTTAATGTTATGGCTGATTGGGTGTATAGTCTAGTACAAAATGTCAAAATGTGACCATGTTAAAGGTTTCCTCAGGCATACAAGGTCTAATGAAAACACTATAGCATGAGCCATGCTCTTTCCTTTCTATCTGATTACAGATTACAGCAAAGCGGGTGACTAATACTGTTGCAAATTAGAATGAGGTGCATCTCTGGTCAAATCCTTTCATGTATGTTGTATATATGTTGCACATTTTGACATCACAGCACCAAGATCATTGCTAAAATGATATCTTCACATCTCTCTCTCTCTCCGATTTAAGATTATTTCTAATTTTATGATGGTTTTAGGAAACAGATCTCTTTCAGATCATCTTTCTGCTTGTGAAAAATCCACCAATCATGAGCTTGCTTTGCTTTGTTGCCATGGCACATCTAACCTGCCTCTTCTGTTATGATACACGATAAAACTGATCTAGGTATTGTTTTCTTATGAGAAGCCTCTTATGCATAGAATACCACCAGTGCAGTCAGCTTTACAACAGTGGAAACAAACACACACAATCTTCTCAAGGCCTCGTTTTTTTTTGTTTTTTTTCTCCCAGCATGCTCTTCTGCTGCAAATCTGCATACAGGACGGTTGCAATCCTCTTAGCGGACAGTGCTGAGATTAGGAAAGAGGCTTATCAAGGGACGAAAGAGAAAGAGAGCTTGCAGTTTTCTACTGATCCAGGACCTGTGCATGGAGTGAGAAAACACAAATCTGGTCCCAGATCAGGACAAAAAAGAGGTCGGTGCCATCAGCTGGATGTGTTGTAAAGTAGCTGAAACCACACTGGAATGTGCTTCGCTCTTCATTTTTGTGAGAGAAAAAAATAGAGAAGGAATGAAAAGGAATAGAAAAATATATTAAAAAGAAATAAAATGTGATTTTCTAAAGGAGAACAATGCAAAAAAATGTTATGTGCACATCAAAAAAAAAAAAATAAGACACAGTTTGACAGTGAAAAATTCATGGGACACGGCAATAAATACAAAAATATTCAATTCTGTAAGACAAAGACCAAATATAAGCACCCTGAACAGTACAAACACATTTATATAACATACCTAACACACTTTTTTGCGTTTTCCTCCAAAATACCCGGTCCCATTACAGGTATTTCCCAATTGGTATTGATTAACCCAATACCTGTAATGATCCGATGTTATTAGCTCAAGTAACGGTTGTTAGATAATTCCTGTGGTATCCTTAGGACAAAAAAACGCATTCACAAGACATTGTCAAGTCACTTTCAAACAAACAAAAAAAAAGGTTGCTAAAGCTGTTCATAAATGTAAAGAGGTGCAATGGTGTTCTTAAACTCTAGTGTTTTTCAGCCAAACCTTTATGAATTCTTCAGTCAATGGACTTTTTATGCTCAAAATACGTCTATAGCGTTCTTCCTCTTACCGGTCTAGTTAGATCAGTTTTGGTAAAACTTTCTCTCTTGCCTGTCTCATTGGACAGCCTTTATTGATCCAGTGTATAAATTTACATTATGTAGTCTCATGTTTTAAAAATGAAAGGATAAATTGTAAAAATGTCGTCTTTTGCTGTAATGGATTCCTGAAAGCCAGATGATAGGATCAGGGGCTTCTCCATGAGTTCTTAGCAAGAAGGTTTTTACTTGGGTTAAATGTTGACCTACTTCCTCTAATCGCCAAAGCAGTTAACACTAGCATAACTAGCACATACAAGAGCACAGCTAGGAATTCTGGAAGCTGTGCAAGAATATTGCTAATATTACTCTGAGCCACAAAACTTTGACATTTTTGTGTTTTGTATTCATCAAAAAATTATTCAGACATACTATTTTGCCCCACCCCCACCACCCGAATTGTCACCACCATTCACACCATGATCAACAGCAAGCCTTATATAATCAACGTTCTCCTCCATCATGTTGTACCTTCCTGTCACTTATCTCCCAGATTAGGTGAAAGTGGGTGTGATTAAATGATGTTTTCTTATAGCAGAACGATGCATTCCCTGTATCATTTCCACGCTAATGAGCTCTAATCAACTTACATGTCAGCTTGGGAAAAAATCAGGAAGGCAAATCAGAACAAAACAGGCAGCAAATCGGGTTGTTTTTAGATTTCCAATAACCTCCACCAGTTGTCTTGAAACTCATTTCCAGTAGGCATACCAGTGAAAACTGTCTGCGCCATCACATTTTCTTTCTTTTAAATATTGTGCGTGGCTCAAGCAAAACAAAATCACTGACTAGCATACAACATGTAAGCATAAATCATTCACCTGTAATACTGTTAATCCTAAAATACTTTTCCATTTAGTCTGTGCTTTCATAAACCTTAAAAAAAAATTCCTGTAGTTGTTTTAGCACACTCAGAGATCCTTGTAATGCCACTACTGATGTGTCGTTCGCTAACGAGTCGAATCTTTGAATCTATTTATTTATTTATTTTTTAAATTTATTTATTTATTTATTTAGCTAATTAGAAGGTAGAATAGTAGAGTGACATTTCATAAAAACAATTTAGTCAAGCAATGAAGAACAACCACTGACCAAAATATCGCAAACTTTGTATGGTTTAGGAAAAGGAGCCGAAAGAGTCGAGTCTTGTGGGTCAGCTGAGCCAAATGATCAAATGACTCACTGAAAAGATTCCCGTTAATAAATATAGCGTTATTTTCCGTGCAAACAAAAATAACGTCTTGTAAAAAGCTATTATACTTTTCTTTGATTGGGTATTCTAAAGATTTTAGGTTGTAAACAGGTACTATTTATCCATGTTAGCACAGGATTAACAGTGTTTGTTTTTCTTCAGTAATTCAGTGAAGGCTAGGCTATAGGGTCTCAAGCTACACTATTAGCCTGCTCATGCTTTGGCTAATCCACCTTTATTCATACATTTAATTATAAGTGAATAAAAATGGCAAAAACACCAAACAATATTTTTTTTATTTTGAAATGTTATATTTAATGTTAATGCGCTTTCTTTTGTCTGTTTATATCAGTATAGGGCATAAAATGTGTGGTCGTGAAGTCAAGTGTCAAATTACTGCCTGCACCGGTTGCCTAGCAACCTCCAAATAATAAAGGGTATTCGAAAGTAAGGGGGCAAATGCACTCGACAGAGGTAAACATGTATCAGCGCGCGGAGATACACCTGCCCCGAAAGAAGAAGGTACGAGAAGCATTCCGGTATGTACCACAGAAACTACACCTGTAGTAGCATAGAAAGGGTGAACACGTGAAGCATTTCTGACACCCTTAAGGTGTTCACTGTCTACATGTGTATAAAATATGTTTTTAATCAAGACTGATTGAAAACCATTTATAATGACATGTTAATGACATTTTTCAATTGGCTTAAGTCTTTAATTTCATCCTCAGTGACACGTTTAAAGCGTTATTTATTTGCTCTTTTCATTTATTCATGACATCAATAAATCAAAATTTCAGCAACAGAACTTATCCGAATTCATCAACGTGTGTAATATTGCGTGAACACGTTAAGTAGACTGAGTAAAAGTATGTATTTCATTTCTTACAGCAGTAACAACAATAACAGGGTTGATAAAATCTTCAGTATTTTTGCTATTCATATCCAAGTCAATTCAATTCAATTTTATGTGTATAGCGCTTTTTACAATAGACATTGTCTCAAAGCAACTTTACAGAAACATATAAACACTGTATATAGATTTTAAATGTGCGAATTTATGCCAATTGACCAAGCCGGTGGCGACGGTGGCAAGGAAAAAATGTTAAGAGGAAGAAACCTTGCAAGGAACCAGACTCAGAAGGGAACCCATCCTCATCTGGGTAACAACAGATAGTGTGAAAGTGAAGGAAAGTTCACTATGGTTTAATATGACATCTGTTTGGCCTTAGAAACAACCGTAGTCCCAGCAACCATAGTGACAATGTCCATCTGGAATTGGAGTAGATGAGAGCTCCATCCAGAGGTAGGGCATCCGAACGGATCAGGCAGGTCCGGAGAGCAGAACGGATCTTTCCTAAAATTCCATACGAACAGTAGAAAGTAGAAAACAACCATTAAAAGCTAAGGAACGTTTCAAAAGAGCTTAGTAACACCCTAATTGCATTAAACAGTCTTTCCAAGATTTTGAGATTTTGCGATCGCAGAAATGAGTGCAAAATAAAGCAAAAAAAACAAAACACCGCAATATTTGAAGGAGCTTGCAATTTTTAAAAATTACCACAGATTTGGGCCAAGACACATCACGAGACGTCATCACAACGCGCATTCAGTCAAAGCCTTTTTGTGGTTTCTTGGTAACATGACAAGCTCTGTTCGTTTGTCTTATAAGTGATAACAGGAGCTGACCTGTTTTGAAGACATTCCCCAACATTGAATGTAACTATAAATCTGTCATTCTTTATTTTATTAAAAATGGTAATCATTGGCAAATGTCTGCAGTAGACCATAAGAGTAATAAAACATTTCACTTTTTTGGAAAATAATCTTCATGGTGGTAAAGAGTAACCACTCTGTTATTGATTATTTTCCTATAATAGCACACAAGGAAGAAAGTTATGTAGAACTAGTGTTTCCTCCTCACATCTGCTCTCTGCTCTCAGCTCAAACACCTACAGGATATTTGATGAAAACATCCCAGAGCGATTAAATCCAGACGAGGTGTATAAGGACCACAAATATGCATCCCGAGACCCAGAAGCGACAGAGGCGCTAAAGACACACAATATCCCACAACCTTACAACGTCAAGTTCATCAGGACCAACGTGAGGTTCCTCAACGAGCCCATTGTTCATATGGAAACTGAGAACACGAAGGACGAACAGGTTCCAATTACCTTAGACATAAGAAACAACATTCCATGGTGTCTGTGTAATTATTAGCTTTGCTATTAAAATGATAATGATTTTTTTTCTTTTGTTATCATTTCTAATAGTCTAAATGGTGGCTAAATACACCAGACAAGAAAGATCCTAGAAAAACAGCATACAGTAAGGAGAGCACTCAGAGACGTGATTACCAACCGATCACGCACATTCCAGTGACCAGGGTTCGAGAGGCGAGAAATAAGACTCCAGCTACAGGAATAAGTGAGCAGTGTGTGTGTGCGTGTGTGCATGTGTGTGTGTGTGTGTGTTATGGTATATGATTATTAATCTTTCAAACCCCTGAGAATGTAGAAATCACGAAACCCTTATCCAAGGTTGGATTTACAGTCAAAAAAAGTATTGGCATCCTCCATGAAAATTGACCAAAGGGGCAGGTGAGGCAGAACCCCACCATATTCGTATATTAGCCGTTAAGGTAAGGTTAATCTCATGCACTACTCCATATGTCATTTTTTAAATGTTATTTTTTAAAATCTAATTACCTATTTTGAGTGGCTAACGATTTTTTAATGATATTTTTGACAGATAAAACCTGATGTTTCTTTGATTTGTTCACCTTTCCTGATTCATATTATTGCACCTAGTGGTCAAAAATGGTAACTGCAACAAGCACTAATAGAGGCCCATTCGGGAAAGAATCACGGTGCCCCATGCTCAGAGGAGGGGCAGCACACAGAACAGTTAATGGCTTGCAAGATTAGGCAAAATTCATGTGTAAGAGTCAGAATGAACTACATCAGAATGAAATACAATCAATTTCTTCTACAGTGTGTCTAAATGTGGCTCCCTTTTTTCAATGTCCAAATATTTTGGGTTAGTTTAATCTTTTGTGTGGTTTTTGAGATGTAGTTGGGCTGGACATTTTGCTGAAATCTAGCAACCCTGGTTAATAAAATGATCCCTTCTGTGACAGCGGTGCTGGGAAACACACCTGCTTTACTGAACACAGCTGAACAGAGGCACGTCTAACACAGGTCCAAACAAGCTAATACAATGGATGACTGTATGATGTCTTCCCTCAACTGCCTTACAGGATTACTCTAAAAATTCACTGCGCATCCTGTAGCACAAGCCAAGTGTGATAGCCTCTCGATTTAATTTTATTTGTTGTTATTAATATTGTCCTGCCTTACCAGAATCCTTGGTCGTTAGCTGCTGCTGGTAAAAAGCAACGTTAAAACAAACAATACATCAACATTGCAATATTTTGAGTTTAAACTTATGACGATCCTGTATAACAAGCAGCTTTTGTCAAGTAGCTCATGATTTCTAATGGCACTTCTTTTAATGTCAAACAGGGTTGACTCTTGAACAGTCCTTGTAGCTGACCATTTCAGAATCCTTCATGTTTTTTGCTTTGTGTAGATACGTGGGCGTCCTCACCGATGTTAAACACAAATCCAGACACTGAGATGGATAGTCATTGCAAAAGATTCATTTGTGTGTTCCTTGAACTATTCCTGTCTCGATGTGGCTGTATGTATGGGGTCATTTTTCTTTCGAACGCTTCACCAAGGCTTAGTTTTAACCATCCTGGCAACCAGGAAGCAACCAGCTTTTGTGCTTCAATTTCCTGGTTAATGATGCCATCAATTATCCCATTTTCTGACAGTTTTCTTGAAAGGTACCAGTATTTTTGGACACTGTTTGTAAGATTACAGTTTGTTGTTGTAGTTGATTGTTCCTGATCTTTGCAGTTCCAACTTTGGGTCCTCTTGGCCAGCCTGAAGAACTAGTGGAGCACATGTCCTTCATTCACCAGTATGACTCCAGGAGAATTCACGACCAACCCTATCAAGGAAGAGTAAGATTGATATGTCTGTGTACTTACTAATGGTTTTCCTAGGAAGTCAGTCATGTTAAGAAACATCCAAATATCTAAATCATATAGAATTCAATTGAACTCTTTTTAATGGTCATGATGCCACAAGGCTGTTAAAAATTCTCAATTCTGATAGTTCAGAACGTGATGAACAGCATCTCTGACAGTTGTTCATCTTCAAATTGCAGCTTTATATTAATGCACTTGTTCTAATATGGTGTAATTTCTCTAAAAACAGCATACACAGAGACTTGTCTGGCAATTGCTTTACATAAACAGACAAAAAAATCGGTGTAATTGTTTATACAGTAATGCAAGCATTTATGGAACGAGTCTCCAGTGTCAGTGCTATGTAATAGTCAGGTGTAAAACTCTAACTTAATGTTTACCAACACAGGACAGTCTTCATGGCAGAGGATTTTGCACTTTATTGCTAATATCACAATTTATTAATGAGAGAAACGTTATTCTCAAATAATTTTAGCTATGATAGGTTTATCACTATGTTGCAAATCCTTCATTTCACTTTCAGACTCACACACGGAAATTTTGCTAGCATGAGAAAAACCGGTCGTCTCTACAGGGTCAGTTTGCTCCATCTATTCGATAAATCCCAAAAGCCCAAAGGAAAAACATGGAGGAAAAATATTTTCCGGTCATTCAAACACCACACTTTCACTGCTTGCTTGTCTTTTCCAGCAGGATCAGGAAATGTTAGTTAACGTACCAGTCCAGCCAACAATTAACTTTTTATCACAAAGTTGGGATGATTAATTCATAATAATACGCACAAACCAAGCATGACACATTTAAAAATGTTGAAATTAGGTTTCTCTAATCCCAACTGGTCATGTTGATCAAGACACTGTAATCTCCTCTGTCCTGAAGAATACTCAAGGTTTACCTCTGACCATTATACAACAATGACACTGGAGACTCCTTCCAAAAATGTCCAATAAATGTGTCCTCACAGAAAACGTCAACACATCAACGATTACGCATATTTTTAACCCGTTTATGTGGAGCATCCTCCATGCAATTCCCTATGTAAGTTGTTGCTATAGAAATGATAACATATTACAACGAGAGCATTGATACAATATAAACCTGTGAATTGCTGTTCCATTACTGTTAGAGCTGCTGTTACAGAAAAAAATAATCAACACATTTTAACCAATCCCATTTGAGTATTCAGTAGTGCTGTGGTGTATTAAATAAAAATATATTTTCTGGTACTCTGGTACTAGAGCTCCACCTGAGCTCAAACTGTTTTGGCGGAGCCTAATGTAATATAATCTGAACAATGTAGTTCCTCTATTGTTATTATTCCATCCATTTTCTATACCGCATATCCTTCAGGGTCACGGGGAAACCTGGAGCTTATCCCAGGGATCATCGGGCATAAGGCAGGGTACATTCTGGTCAGGATGTCAATCCATCACAGGGCACAATCACATTCAGATACCCATTCATACACTACGGACACTTTGGACATACCAATCAGCCTGCCACGTATGTCTTTGGTCTGGGGGAGGAAACCGGAGTACCCAGAGGAAACGCCCAGCG
>NC_071264.1:26766007-26781007 GCF_023375685.1 Ictalurus furcatus
CCATAGATAAGGGAAATATTTTTGACTGGACATATTGTTTGGGTTTTAAAATAGTCTGTTGATACTGTAGAGGCTGTTCCGGTAAGGTACGTGTTTGCGTTTGGCAACCTTATACAAGAAACCCAATACCTTAAAATGTTACAGTAGAGATGTTTTCAACTTAAAGCATTCGGGTTGTATTGCTACGTTTGACTAAAGCATGTTGGAATTTCCAACCTTCAACAACTTGTAGCACTTCTCTACATCGAAATGAGATTATAGTAGTATTCTTTTTACAGACACTTTAATTGTTTAAATCTACAACATTAACCAAAGAGTTTTGGAAAAGTTATTATCATAAATATCACTAATGTTAGCTGGCTAGCTTGTTGCTAGTTCATGACTTTTTGATGCTTGGTCCAAGTAAACAAAGCACAAGGTTTCATGGAGGCGTCCATGTTTTTCATAAAGCTCAAAATGAAGTAACTCCAAGCTCCAACTTCCCAGTTAAGCCGAACGCGTGCGTTTCAGCATCGAAAATGACATTAGCATGGTAATGATGCTAGCCTGCTTTGTATAATAGTATCACAAACCTTACATTCAGGTACATGGATTCTAAACCTTTTAGTATTCAATAATATTTCACCTAACACAACGTTTTGAGATCATTTGGCAGGAATTTTTAAAGGTGGCATGGGGAGGTGCTAAGGAAGACACTGAAATGTGTGAGTCACTGGAATTTCAAACAGATCCAAATGGCTAATTGCACCAACAAGTGTGAAGTCAGGCACCCCCGAGTGATGAAAGCTGATGTAGGACCTGGTAAAGGCCAGATCTACAGTATACATATCAGGCTACAGTAACATATTCGTAGTAGCAATTTAAAGACGCAACAGTGCGTAATGATTTGTTTGATTAAACACACAAATTTAAGTCAATTAATTTAACACAATCACAATTCATAAGGAAGTACATGAAACTATTGTTGCGTGTCAATTTCAAACGCAAGGGCTTGCTTCATAATTCATAATATCATGAACTCAGCATTGCATTCACATATGATTACTTGTGATAGTAGGTTTGATTTGACTTTGAATTCAGATTTAGGTATCAAATATCAGTTTTATTCTAGAGAAACGTTTATTGCTCAGGGATTTGTCCTCTACTGAGCACATCATACGTATGCGTTTTGTCACGACATCAAATACTATGCACTTTATGGTGTTCGCATGGAATTGTGCTGGGTTTTTTCCCCTCATAGAGCATTCATTTCAATAAATGACTCTCTTTTCATTTGTGTTTGCTTCAGGCCCTGTTTACACTGGTGCGTTTTGGTTTTAAAACGGTGTTTTAAAATGAAAACGATCCTCGTCCACACTGGCGTTTCCGCTGTGTTTCAGAAACGATCTCCGTCCACACTACACGACCGAATACGCATGTCACATGACCATTCATGCACACTGGGCATGCGCATACAAGTGTAAACAGGAAGTTGGTTGGTAGTCAGCGGCCGGCACAACAAACCGGCGTTCCATGTAGAAACGAGATTTGTTGCCAATTTCTCTAATTATAGCTCTCCTCTTGTGCGTGTAGGCAGCTGCAGTATTATAAATACCGAATTTAACTGCACAATGGCTGCTAAATACGTATACGATGAAGGTAGCATATACACAACAACACATATGGTAGGAGCTTGACGAATCAGGGAAGGATACGCAATAATCCAGAAGACCCAATCAGGGCGCGAATGTGGGGAAGACACGCCTTCATTTTCAAAAGTCTTCGTTTTGGTACGTTTACACTGAAACGCGAGCCCGGAGATTTCAGACTAAAACGGCGTTTCCAAAAGTCTCCGTTTTTGAGGGTGGAAAACGCCGGAATAGTGCAGACGACAGGCGTAACTGTAGCAACAGTTATGAGTTTTAAAACGAAAACGCACGAGTGTAAACAGGGCCTTAGATTATAGTGTATAATTGTGTTTAAGTTTGCAATCTTGATACAGACTAAAGAGCTTAATATTTTTCTGCTTTCATGTTAAATGTCTTTGTTTTGATTGGTGATTTCATTGTATCAGTGAAAGCACCAACCCGAATAATTAAATGTAAATGAAACTTCACAGGTCACTCTGAAGGTTTTGATCTTTTCACAGAGTGGCATTTAGCATTTTAGCACTTAAATCAATACACCGGGGTACTTTTCATCTGTTGTGTATGTGTGACTAGCTACGGGTAATCCTTTCAACACATTTCTCAGTATTGAAGAAGATGACATCTAAATATTTGCCCCGACCTTATTTATATAACGGAAATCAGAGGGGTGCTTGTCGTATTCTGTAAAAAAAAAAAAAAAGGCGTTAAAAATCGTCCACTTTCACGACTTTTCCAGTCAAAAACATTTGCAAATAAAACTCCGAATCGTTCTCCTAAACACCATTTCGATGGGAGGAATTAACATGGTTATGCCATTATTACCAGTGTTGTAGTGTGTGACTCTGTGATACAACGAAACCTTCAGAAAGTGTAGACAACCTGAACTAATTTGAATTCCTAATGAAAGTCGCATCCTAATACTTTAACTGTCATTGAATTGACTTGAATTTCCATTATATTGTCAGACTTTTACTTTTACAACAACCGTCCTTAGGCTTCAGTTTCCAGTGTGTTTCAGTTAACAGTCTTCTTGTGTTCTTTCTCATTACAGGTCAGAGTGTTAAAATTGAAATTCTAGTCTGTGATACGCTGAAGACGCAGTGGATAGAGATTAAGTTGAAAACCCCACCTGAGTATCCCTTCAAGTGCACTTGTTTTGCTTTGTAGATAGATACATAGAGTTTGCTTATGGAGGAGTCTCTTCTCTCTAAGGGTGGGTTCACTTTGCCATGGAGAATCACTGTGAGAAGTGTGTGTGTGTGATGAGACAGTCGGGTATTTTCGCATACCCAGGAGGTGAATATGTGTCTGGGGGATTTTTTTTAATACGCATGTGTCCTTATTAGCATACAGCGCAACATGTTTATGCTCGTATCAGCACATTTGTTGCAAGTCTTGCACGTCTTTCTTTTTTTTTTTTTTTTTTTTTACAAATGCTACCAATTTAGCTACCATATTTGTCATTTCCATTCTGGTTTTATCCTTGTTAATGCGCAAAGACATCGTGTTTTCTTTCCCTGGATATCAGCAGCTATTGAATTCAAAATGCTGCCTCGTCTCAGGGTTCCAGGAGGTTGTGTTTTTATTACTAGCTACCTGTTGGATAACTTAATTAGCTTCACAGCAGATATGGTGTTAGAGTGGTACAGGTGGTATCGTTCACTTGTTTAATGTGACAAAAAGGAGAAAGAAAAGCGGGACTTTGGGAGGGTGTGGAGTTGATCAGCGAACGACCAGCTGTCACAAGACGCTGACGACAGGTGAGGGACACATGGTGCCCACAAGCGGCCCAGTCACACAGAAAGGGGAGGAGATAAAGGCATGCTTGGGCTGTGTTTATGGCATAATCCATAGTCTGCATCCTGCCTGTCCTGGCCATGTTTCTCCAGCTGCCTCTCTTGAGACTGCCTGGAATTTTTAGCTTTTATTTTTGGGTCTACAGAGTTTTAAACAGATCTGAGGGCCATTTGGTGTGTTCTGCTTTATTTATGTTTTCTGTTTGGGAACTGTCTCAGTCCTCATGTGGCCTCAAAGGAAATAAACCTAATTATATCTTTTATTTGGTGGCCTTGAGTCTGAGTTTGGACAGAAGGAGTAGAATTTGAGCTATGAGGACGAATTTGTCAGCATTGCTATGCTTATGTCTTTAGAATTTGTAAGGAATAAAACACAACGGTGTGTGGTTATAGGGTACGCCAAAGTTGTTTACCTTCCTATAAAAGCACATTCCCCTTATACCACAGCAATTTGCTAACACGATGTTATACTTATGTTAAAAATGGCATGTTGTAGTGTTTATCCATTTGTAGTTATGTTTAATGTTGTGGATCGTCCACTAAAAAGTTGAGACAGTATGGAAAGTGTTAATAAAAACAAAGAGGAGTGACGTGTAAATGTACTTTGACTTGTATTTAAACAAGAAAAAAACATATAAAGACAAGGTATTTGATGTTTTACCTAATCAACTGCATAGTGTTTTGAAGATAGATGTTTATTTTGAAATTGATGCATGCAACACGTTCCAAAAAAGTTGGGACAGGGGCAGTTTAGGACTAATAGCGATGTGACAAGTTGAAATAAAAAGGTGATGTGAAACAGGTGAGGCAATCGTCTAATCATAGTATATAAGGAGCCTCCAAAAAACACATACTCCTTCAAGAGCAAGGACGGGTCGAGGCTCGCTCATCTGTCAACAGATGCATCAGCGTTTTTTGTGGTCCGACGAATCAACATTTCAAATAGTTTTTGGACAAAACAGCCATCATGTTCTTCGGCCAAAGAGGAAAAGGACCATCCAAGCTGTTATCAGTGTCAAGTCCAAAGGCCAGCATCTGTCATGGTATTGGGTGTGTCATGGGTAACTTGCACATCTGTGAGGGCATCATTAATGCAGAAAGATATGTACACATTTTGGAGCAACATATGCTGCCATCCAGAGCAGGACAACGCCAAACCACATTCTGCCCGGATTACAGGCGCATGGTTGCGTAAGCAGAGAGTGCGGGTGCTAGCATGGCCCGCAGTCCTGATCGGTCTCCGATTGAGAATGTGGGGCGCAAAATAAGGCAAAAAAAGTCCCCGTACAGTTGCACAGCAAATTAATGCATAATGGATGAATGGGGGAAAATTCCGCTTGCTAAGCTTAACCAACTGGAGTCTTCACTCAGCGCCCAAACACTTAATAAGTGTTATTAAAGGAGAAGGTGATGTTACACAGTGGTAAACCGTCGACTGTCCCAACGTTTTTGGAGTGTGTTGCAGTCATCAGATTTCAAATGAGTGTATATTTTCAAAATAAAACATCAAATAACGTGTTTTCAATATAGTACAGGGTGAATTGAATTCATACGACTCTTTTTGTTTTTGTTTTTTTTACATTTTCCATACTGTCCCAACTTTTTCGGAATTGGGGTTGTAGTTCTATATGTCATAACACTCTGATTAAAACATCTTTAGCTGGAATACTTCAAAATTCCAGCTAAACACATTCCCGTATTTATAGATATCTTCACTCAGTGTATTCTGAGGTGTTAAACAGTCCGTACAGGATTTCTCCGTGAGTGTTGCCGCCAAAAATTCTTGATTTTGCTGAGGCTTTTTTTAGTATTTGCAACTTGCAGAGTTTTTCGTGCTTTTTTGCGGAAAACTACTTGACCTGGCGAAATTGCAACTGCACGAAATTGTCTTTCTCAGTGATGTTTGTTAGTAAATGAGACCTTTTAGCTGTACTCATGTACGTGAATCGAAGAGGGCTTTGGCTGAATGCGCGTCGTGATGACGTCACATGACGCGTCTTGGCCCAAATCTGTGGAAAATCTGAGGTAATTTTGAATATTTGAATATCCGAATATTGCAGAGTTTGCTTGATTTTGCGTTAATTACTGTGATCGTGAAATCCTGGAGGGACTGATTAAAGCAGCTCAGACTCATATTAGCAGCACTGTTTTTTTCCAGCATTAACAAGCCTATTACATAGAAATCATGGAGCAGAGCCATAACTGACATACTCGCTGTAGTCTGAGCCCAAAGCGAATTAGAGGAAATGAGAGAGACCCTGAGGGAATGGGCGAGGTCTACTGCCCCAGACTTCTCCTCTCTTCTCCTTGCCTCGACAGCCTTCTCATGTTTCATCTCTCTCCTCATCTCTCATTTGCAATTTCTTCTCTTTGTTACTGGTTACTGTTTTTTTTTTTTTTTGATAAGGCACACTCAACTAGTTGCTGATGTACATCTTACTATATTTTCCAGCCATTTTATTTTTCTAATAAACTCAACTCGCCCCCAAGCCCAGCTGTATTCCACCAATCTGTTTAATCAGTTTTAAAATGGCGTGTTATTCACACATCCGTCCGTCCACCCACTCCTCCAGCTGGACACTTTAGCTCAAATGTACAGCTGTGTCATGATGCAAACCTCGACCCTGGACCTTGTAATTCATCCAAATCCCAGTCTGAAGGACACATGGCCGCCAGAGGACATCACGCTTCTAATTCACAATAGAGAATGGTATTATCATCACAGCCCAGAGGTGTCATTAGGTTCAAAAAGGAGGCTAGCCATTAGCCATGGAAGTGCTAGCAGACAGAAGTTCAGGGCTCTTGGAATTATGTCCTTTTCTAAAAACAGTACCTTTGTGAAAGCTAGAAAACTAATGAGCTAGCAAAAAAAAGTTAGCTAGCTAACATTATTAATATGAATGACAACTTGAACGTTTGTGATGTTCAACAAACTGATAAATAAATACTGCTATAATCTAATTCAGAACTTGAGAAGCGGTGCTTTATTTACAGATGATGGTGTGAGCAGCCATCTTGGATTGACGGTATGCTAAACTTGAGTTTGAGGATATTTATCTGCATTTCTGAGCAGGGATTCCAAATTGAGTAGGCATAATCATTGGGTTGTTTGTTTTTTTTTCCAAATCAGAGTTTCTGAGTTAGGATCTTTAGCCGAACGCTTTTTTATTTTGAGACACTGCGCTATACTTGCAATTCCACGCTAATGGCCCCATCTTGGAAGGTCTTGAAAAGAAGTCTTCTTGTAGATAACATGTCTCTTTTCCTGAAGTACTTAACGTTTGGTTATAACAGAAGCAATGAAACCATAACCTGTTTCTTACAGAAATAGTGCAACTACATCAATTAATATAGGAGTTTCATTTTAATTTTAATATAATTTTAAGGATGCATTGTGATTTTGACCCACTGTTTTCATTGGGAAACCTGTAATTCTGTACTTTCAGGAGAACTGTTTTTCATAGCTACATTCTGAAACAAATGGTACAGTTTGATCCTGAAAAAAGCAGCTAGTCATGTTAGCAAGAAACCACAAAGCCTTCCATCCTGAAGACTTTACTTCTGACTGTTACAAAGTGATGACACTGGAGACTCCTTCCATGAATGCGAAGTGAACGTCTCTTTATAAAAAAAATAAACTTAAACATATCAATAATTATTCGTTTTTAAATTTATTTAGCCTATGTGGAACGTCCACCGTACAAGACCCTGTGAATTCATTGTTACTGTGGAAACGATAACGTATTAGTACGAGCGCGTTGGTTTGCAGCCAGAACTACTGTCAGAATTGTTCTTACAGAAAAATGAATCAACACCTTTTAAACAATCAGAATCGAGAATTTAACAGCGCTGTGGAGGTACGGTTATAATGATGCATGTTTGAGTATAATACCAATCTGAGGCGTAGATTTAGATATAGATTAGTATAGATTTACTAGGCTCATGTTACTCTTTAATAAAACAATTATTCGACCACATCTGTCCATAATACATATTGTATATTTGATACCTTTTATATATATAATAATAAACATTAATTAATGTAGATGGATACAAATTCAAATCACTACCCCTATCAGTCTTGGGATCGTAATCTCATTTTGCAACACTGATACAGATCAGTTTCAGGAAAACACGGGATCTGGATCACCATATTTGGATACGTCAGTGTATCTGTGCTTGATTGAGCATGTGCATGTGAGCCAAGCCTTCTCTACGAATCTGGAAAACACACTCTAGGCACGGAATTCATTTCTGATTTCTTTGTTCCACCCGCTTTCTCTCTCACTCAATAGTGATCTCATCTTCAAAGCCTTTTCTATAGAAAGTCAAATGCTGAAGATTTTGCTCAGAAAAGGCTTTATGCAAGAGTAAATAATTATAGCAATTTATTATAGTACGTACAGTATATAACATCTAAATATCTCTATATAAGTCATCTTAATCATGAGGGGAATTAGAAAAGGTTATAAAGCTGCTCAGCCTGGACACTTTCAAACAGTGCCAAAACTTTCGTAGCGTTGCCGGATTAAGTAGAGTCTCCTTCAACTGAACTAATTCTGGGTTATGTTGGGATGGAAAATATCTCTCTGGCTCATAGTTGTCTTGTAATTTGTCAAAAAAAAAAAAAAAAAAAAACCCACACACATGCGCATTATTTCTTTGTTTTTTTGTGCAAAAATTAAAATTCAAAAGATCTTTAACAAAATCTTTATATAAAAACCTTTGCACTAAGGTACATTTCACTGTACTTTTGCACTTGATGGTGGATTTAAAAGTAAACTGGATTACCATTTTATGATTAATAATCATTACGTATAACTTATTTGATTTATTATTATTTTATTTATTGTTTTTTTTAATGTAACATTTATTTAACCAGGAAGTCTCGAGATGAGCAAGATCTCTTTTGCAAGAGTGTCCAGGTAAAAAACAACAACAACAACAACAACAACAAAAACACAGCATTGTCGAATAATCAAAGGTGAAGTTTTCTGTAAGGAGATATTTGGTCAAGATTTTTGTAAGGAGTCTCCAGTGTCAAAGCTGTAACAAAATTTTCCAACACACCAAAACATGGTGTGTCATTCTCTAATAAATAAAGAAATGCAACCACTGGCAAATTTCTGAGGTGGAAGAGGAATAAAACAGAACGGTAACACCCCAGCATTCATTATTGTCCAATAATAACATGTCCCCAAGGGTTTTATTCCTTACACATCACATTGTTCTCAAGACAGTACATTACATGAGGACCGTTGAGCTTGTCGATGTAATTATCTTTCATAAATTTGATTATGATGGAACACATGTTCGAGCGGTTATGGTTGCTAGTATTCGTCTGCCTTCGTTTAGTCTGTTAAGCCAATAAAACAACATGCAGAAATAATAAAAAAATTTCCACAAAGTCCTTCAAGGACAGGATTTAAGGTCTGGCCTGCAGTCTGTGTCTGTAATACTGATTTGAGAAAGCAATCTCTCTCTCTCTCTCTCTCTCTCTCTCTCTCTCTCTCTGTGTTTGTGTGTGTGTGTGTCTCTCTCATTCTCTGTCTTTCCCCATCACATTCCCAGTTGTTTTTCTCATCACGGTGACCTTCCCTGTTGGCCTCAATGCTAGTGCTGTTTTTACAGTTGCACCCTGTCCACAGTGTATCATAGCAGAGTTTCTGTGTAATCTTAAGTGCTTTCCAGTTTCCCTGAGGATCCTGAACGATAGGCTCGTATCTCACAGATAAGTGCAGACGTGAGCAGCTTTAACTCGCTTTATATAAACCTCAGCGCTGCTGAATTCTCAATCCTGATTCGCTAGAAAATATTGATGTACTTTCTATAACAGCAGCTGTCAGAGTTGTACCAGCTGTAGGACAAATTACAGGTTTATATTTATGTGTTTGTATTGAATACATTATCGTTTCTATAGTAACTTGAATAGTGTACATTCCACATCATTTAAGACTAATACTGAATGGATTTTTAAAAAAACATGTTGTTATTTAACAAAAGAAAAACATACAGTTGTTCTTCTGGTGACGTTTTCTGTGAGGAGACATTTGTAAACGTTTTCGGAAGGAGTCTCCAGTGTCAACACTATACAATAGTTAGAGATAAAGCTGTAACTTTCCTTGGGACTGAGGAAAAAAAGATGCTGTTAACGCAAGTGAGAATGTGAATTAGTGTAAGTAATGTTAAAACGAACCAGCAGAAACGATGACATTCTTTAATAAATAAAAAATGCGCAATTGCTGTGGTATAAGAGGAATAAAACACTTTGGGATGTCTTGTCATAAGAAAATAATGAACTTCGGTATGGTAACTGTAACTCAGCTTCATCACTCCATGCTGTCCTTGATTATTTTCCTATAACAGCATGCCCAATTCTTCAGCAGTACCTGATAATAAAGGTAATAAAGCTCTGTTTACCTGTATGGTCTCACTGATGTGGTTAATCAGGACCAGTGCTGGAAAAGATAAGGTCTTCTCGAAGTGACACACAACTTCCCAGGTCACTGACTTCACTCAGCTTATCTCCTCTTTTCCCCATAATCATTCTGCACGAGTGAAGCAGGAAGTTCTGTCCCTAAAAAAGAAATTCTAGTGCTTGATGGATAAGCATGGAATAGTGCTGTATGATATGGATAAAAATAACATAATGGGCGGCTGTGGTTCAAGGGGTAGAGCGGGTTGTCCACTAATCGTAGGGTTGACGTGACTCCACATACCGAAGTGTCCTTGGGCAAGACGCTGAACCCCAAGTTGCTCCCGATGGCAAGTTTGCGCTTTGCATGGCAGCTCTGCTACCATTGGTGTGTGAGTGTGTGTGTGTGTGAATGGGTGAATGAGAACCAGTATAAAGCGCTTTGATATAAGCACTGTATAAGTGAAGACCAATTTCCATAACATATTGTGATTATACTGTAAATTGCAATACACCTTCTTTTATATTTAAACAAACTGGTGAAGCTAGGATTTGTCGCGGTTAAAGATTGGCCTGTGTTGGTTTGAACAAGATTAATCGTTAAGTGCAATCCAAGGTTTATCAAAATCTGGAAATTGAGAACCCCCATGGTCAGAGATGAGTCTCAAAACACATAAAAAATTTGTTGGGTTGTTTTTTTTTTTTGTTGTTGTTGTTGTTGGTTAGAGCAGTTTTTTTTTTTAGCTACATCTACCTTTATTAAAGTGATTCTTACATTTTTAGTTCTTACATTGAAAAAAGTTTAATTAATAGTTAAAGGACTAATATACAATTAGATTTTCTGAAATGAGCAAAATAAAAATAAAAAAGCCTGTTAGCTCATTCCTAATATCTTGCCTTACATCATCATCATCATCATCATCATCATCAGTGTGTATCAGCTGCAGCATGGATAATAAACTGCTAGACTGTCTGTTTGCCAGTGGGTTTGCTCTGCAACTCGTCACGTTTGTCATGTTAGCCTCTTCTGAAAACCATTTAGACACGTGTATGATGGTGGTACATTTTACTGAGCCACTGTTGGGCCCTTGACTCGCAGCTCCCTGCTTGGATTGCTTTCTGTTGAATAAATAAGCGTATAAATGTATAAAATGACTTCCTCTAGCGCTCGTTTTTCCTCTGCTGGTTTCTCATCCACTGTGGCCATTCTGCCCTTTTTAGCATCTGATTAATGTGCACTACTGCAGCACAGTGTCATGTCCTCCAGGCCAATGACAGAGAGGCTGATCCCAATGACAGAGATACTGATCCCTGTAAGGTCTGATTAGGAACCAGAGCGTCTTCTTTCTTTTAGGAATGTATGTTCCTAAAAGAATGTATAGGAAAGTATGCGGAAAAAAGAGGAGGAGCAAAGGTATGAGGACTGGGAAAAAAGTGTTTGTGAGATAAAGCGAGCCAGCCAGGAGGAGAGGGGAGAGTAGGAGTGCGAGTGGGAGTATAATGACATCCAGACCTGGCTGCGGAGCTGCGTGTTTTTCAGCGTATGGAGGCCAGGTCCAAATGGGATACATTCAATTCCAGCTCTGCGTCTCGCTGGCTGCCAGAGATCAGGGTGTGGCGAGACGGGTTTATGAGATTGCACATTCAGGGGCTACAGAGTGAATAAAAAGGGGGTTAAAGAAAACGCTGTCGTGAAAATATGCAGGCTGTTAAAGCTATGTTAAGCTTTATTAAAAAAATTATGGTTTTTTCCAAGAGCTCATGGATGAAGCCATTAGCATTAGACTGAAATGTAAATCAGAACTGTCATCCTGGTGGCACATGTACGATGATAGAACATTGATATTAAAGTATAAACACCTAGATAAACGCCAAAGCGGTTTAGCTGTCTTTGAAACTAGGCTTGATCTATAGACTCACTACATTTCAGAAGAAAATCTGCTTTCTCACGGGGAGTTTGGTTCGTTACGAACAGAAACGTTCCTGCTCCAGTGTTCTTTGACCACCTCTTTAGTTGTGAATCAGCTAGAACGAAATAAAAGTATGGTTAATAACATTCTTTACATATATAATAGCTTACTCGGCTTACAGGAATCCTACAGTGAAAATAAATCCAAAAACTGCATTTAACCAGAAATGTAGGAAGAATACGTTCTACACAGATCTTCAAAAACACTGCTATCTAACATCAGATCATGTATTTGTAAATCCATAAGGCGACTTTTTAGCATTCGACGGCTTCAAGCAGTTGACCTACATTCCTAACAAATCTAAAGGTCAACAGATGACAGCGATAATGAGACCTAATACCCATCACTATAATCTATCTGCTGTCATGTACACTTGCGACAGCTAGTTATTTAGCATTCAGCTAGTTTGTTTGGTCAGAGTTATTATCATGCTAGCTAACACTACTAGAATGAAGCTGTTGTTGTTTAGCCTTTGCTAATGTTTTCTAACTAATTTGCCACCAGGAACTAAAATCAGTTTGCAGACGTTTTTATTTCTTTTTTTTTTTCGTGAATCTTCTTACTTTCATACTTGAGGTAAATTTAACAGTTTCTACTGTTCTATGTGAACTTGGGGGAGGAATTCGAAGCCATACTTCAGTTGTTTTTTTGTTTGTTTTTGTTTTTACCAGAGGATTTATTTAAATGATTAGTTAAATTTTTACCTGGGTAAAATACTTGCATACATTTATATATTTGCATACGCCTCCCCATGCTTTATGGTTGAAAGTACATCTATTTAACAATTGATCTACATACAGAAGAATACCCGGAAGTTAGAAATGTGAGTGTATCCATGTAAACATGAACAGAAAAATACTTTGAAAAGAACTAAAAATGGAAGAAATCTAATGAAACACGTTGAAGCAGGTTATAAGGACAGTTTGAACTCTTCTTTTTTCTGTAATATTTTCACTAATAGTACAATATATTATCATACTGTATAACATTTGACCATTTTTATTACTTGTATCTTTGTATTTTTTCTCTTCTTTTAATTTTTTCCCTCTCATGTATGCGTTCATGTTTTGCTGTCAATTATTTTTTTTATTTGTCGATGTGCACGTGGCACACTTTATATAATATTAAAATATTTTCTTCTATTTTATTTTAGGATCCCCCCCATATCTGTTTCATTTCCTTTCCCTCTTTTTCTCTTTTCCTGTCTTAAGAGTAGGAATAGTCCAAATATCTTTATACTATATGTCATTATACACCGGTTAATGCAGAATAATGTATTTATATTGTCTTTATTATTTGTTGAACCCACTATGCTGTAGTCATCTCACCGGAATGCCATCTACTCACTAACAGAGCTCAAGTTATCACGACGAGATGTTTCCCACACTGCAAGCCTTGCTGGCCCTGATCTCAGCTTAAGTGGATCTAATTTTACTGCATTCCACAGTCGGACTGCGCAGAGTTATAAAAAAAAACCAACAACCTTCATCTCAGGGTACAGAAGCTCGATTAATTAAAACACTGTTTCTCCAGGGATTTGAGTTGACAATGCAAGAAGACATGCTGGTGATAACTGTTACGGGTGATTTGTTCACTGTTTCGGATGGGTCGTAGCTCTGCTGCTCTTTTTGGATGAACATACTCTCCAGAGAGGCTTTGACAAAGGGGCGTATGTGTGTGTGTGTGTGTGGGGGGGGGGAGATGAAGGGGAAAACGCCTAACATTTTCCAGACACTCAGGAAGTGAGGTCATAATGCAGCTCATTCTCTCACCAGCGTGACATTCACAGCGCATGACACGTTCACTCCGGATAACAAAAGGCAGACGAAAGATGGGAACATTTGTCTCCATTAGGGTTGTTTTTTCACAAGCGATTCACAATATGCTGCCTCTGTGTGTATGAGGAAAGTATGTGGTGAACTCAGTGAAATGAAAAAAATAAAACGGAGCCGTCAATCAGTGGACCACGATCACTAGTCGAAGGTGTTAACGTGAAGCGGCATTTGTGGTTAAGCGTTAAAGGGTGATCACCATTTAGTCATGCTAGTGACTTATCTGGATCTTTGTAATCAAGAAAGGTATGTAGATGTAGCTGAACCTTCACAGCATTTGACTTGTCTTCCTGTGGAACTTTGTAGCATATTGAGGTTCTGTGCTAGTCACCAGGAGGTTATAAGATCAAATCTCAGATAGACAAACATATTGTAGAGCCTATCACTGTGTGACTCATTTTTGAGCGCCAAGGATTCATCTAACATTTATTATTTTTTATTTTGGCATTAGTTACTCACATTTTGGATTTTTTCCTGAAACCAAACAGACCGCTGGTTAGCTGATGTGATAACAGCTGGTGTGGGCTTGCACAACTCCTGCTGGTGTTTTTTTAACAGTGGAAATCGTTCACGTGATTAATTAAAGCCACATTTCTTCCGGTAGAATACTGCACGGAGGCTGAAAAAGTAGAATTAAGAGTCATATATTAAGACAGGATCTATGGAGATTGATAGATCCTTTAATAAGATTAAATAATATAAACTCAGCGCTTAGCATGTTTGCCTCGCATCTCCGGGGTTGGGGGTTCGAATCCTGCCTCCGCCCTGTGTGCATGGAGTTTGCATGTTCTCCCCGTGCTTCGGGGTTTCCTCCAGGTACTCTAGTTTCCTCCCTCAGTCCAAAGACATGTCTTGCAGGCTGATTGGTATTTCCAAATTGTCCAGTGTGTGTGAATGTGTGTGCGACTGTGCCCTGTGATTGGTTGGCACCCCGTCCTGGCTGTCCCCTGCCTTGTGCCCCGAGTTCCCTGGGATAGGCTTCAGGCTCCTCTGCAACCCTGTGTAGGATAATCAGTATGAAAAATGTATGGATAGATGGATGGATAAATAATATTATTATTATCAGACCATATGTGTGAGTGTGTATGTAATTGTGCCCTGCGATGGACTGGCACCCTGTCCAGGGTGTACCCCGCCTTGTGCCCAATGCTCCCTGGGATAGGCTCCAGGTAACCCGTGACCCTAAAAAGGAGTAAGCGGTAGAAGATGGATGGATGGATGGATGGATTATCAGACCATATTGTATTCATTAATAATGACTAAATGGGTATTCGCCTTTTAAATTGGGTGTATTCCATTTAATATGGAAAAATAAGTCATGGTAAAGCCATGATCTCATTATTTGAAGTCAGTATATGC
>NC_071264.1:26786007-26851007 GCF_023375685.1 Ictalurus furcatus
TTGGTGGGTGGATACTTTAAATTAATCATTTATAGGCACATTGTCTATACTTTCGGGTATAGTGGAACCTCACAGCTGAGTATCCTGTATCCTGAGTTCGGATTACTGCCTATGTGGACTTTCCCATGTTCTCCTCATGTTGGTATGGGTTTCCTCCAGGTTTTTTGGCTTACTCCCATCTCCTAAATACATGCAGATAGGTGGATTGATTACCCCTAGGTGTGAATGAATGTGTGTGTGTGTGTGCATGTGTATGGAGCCTTGTGATGGACTGCCATCCCATTGGGGTGAATTCTCTCGCTTTGAACCCAGTGTTCTCGGGATAAGCTCCGGTTCCACTGCAAACCTGACCAGGATAAAGCAGTTACTGTAGATGAATGAAGGAATGAATGTATATTTTTTGTTAAGTTTAGCTCATGAGTATTTTTTTTCACTCGTGTTCAAAAACTATTTACAATCTCTTTCTAAAAAAAAAAAAAAGTGTCAGCGGGACCTTTTTTAACAGATTTATTTAACATTACATTTTCACACCTCTGTATTTTATTGGCTTCCCCACATAACTAGTTGTAAGTCATTATTAGTAGCTTTGGGTAAGTGAAACTCCCACAAGTCATCATGAGATGTTAAACTGAATATATATTTGACTTGTGCTATTGGTGTATAGACATTTGGTCCAAGTGTGTGTGTGTGTGTGTGTGTGTGTGTGTGCATGTGTGCGATTGAGCCAGTAGGGTGGACCCAACATCTGAGATCAGTGAGAGACATGTTATATTATACTGAGACAGCTGTGGATGGATTGGTGGAGTCCTCAGTAAAGGGTGTTGGTGCTTTGGAAACGTTTCATCATTAAAAAAAAAAAAACCCCAGTAAATCCTGAGAACAATATAAACATGACATCCTAGATACAACTCTCAGTTATGAGCACAAAATGTTTAAGTTGTTCCAAATGCTATTCGATGAAGTAAAACCACACAAGAGCGCCCCCTTTTGGCGATCAAACTCATGACCTGGATGTTTTCAGGAAACAAGACAAAATGAAACATCTAAAAATTTCTTAAGGCAAATTTTAAGTCTTCTTTTATTTAATCAGTCTGAGGTTAAAATCGCATGCTATCTAATATATGATCAGTTATAGCTGGTATTTGACTTTGCTCCGGTCCAATCAGGGGGTTGTGATCCTGCCAAGTTTACATGAAATCAGAGGCTTGGGTTTCCTGTTTCATAATGGCCACTCTGCTCCAGATCTCCAGGTTTGTTTTTCTTCTTGAGAAGGAGAAAAAAAAACCCCACCAGTGGCCATTTGTTGGAGTAATAGCATTAGCTAGGTTTTCTTTCCAGGATGAGAGGGAGAGGCAGGAGTCTGACAGAGAGGAAATATTCAGAGATCTGCTATAGTGCCTGTAAACAGTGATGATCTCGAGCTAATGCGCGAACTGCTTATCTACAAGATCTTTGCTGGTCCTTTCTTTCTGTCTCTCCATAAATCGATCCATCATATCAGCAAGATGATGGTTAATGCTTTCTCGACCTGGCTCTGAATATATACAGGAGCTTTACGATGTTATTTTAAATGTGTACACAAACAAATCAATGTCATTATTCCACCTTTCAGAGTTCACTTACTAACCACTAAACAACAATATCCATTTTAATGTTACACCACAATATCTCATTGGTCAGAAAGTGTTGATGAATTTTCTATAACATCAGCTGTAAGTCAAATCATAGATTTATTAATGTTTAATTTAAGGAGTCTCGTGTCACAATAAGAGAGTCTTCACTTTCTGGTTTCTCCAGAAGATAATAATCTAAATTTTGCTTTGTTTGGTTTTTTAGAAAGACAAAAAAAGAGAGGCTGGTGAAGATATATATATATATGCCAACCTTATTGGAGTTATTGAAACAGAATCGGTCCATCACGCGTTAGGAGTCGTGCTTCCTTAAATTGATCAGTAGGGGGCCATTCGCTAAAAGCACGGCTGCGTCTCACACCCACATTAGTGTTTCTCCCAGACAGGAACTCGGCTTAAAACCGAAAGAGCTCCTAAAGCTGCGCCATTAAACCGCCAAAAAATAAAATGTGCTGTCAGACCAAAAATAAAGCTTGTTTCGTAAGGCTTGCGGATGTACAATGGCGTTTAATCACAGTGCTCGGCCTGCAGAACTGATTCGGCGGTGGAATAATAATCGATCCCTATCATAATACAAAATCCTTTTGTCTTTTCTTTTAGAGCTAATGGAATTAGTGGTGGAGGAGCACAGGAAGGAGGAGCCGGTAATGGTCTTTAAGAGATGGAGCGAGAGAAAGAGAGGATGGGGGTGGGGGGGCGCAATAATGATGATGATGGTGATGATGATGATGATCCGAGAATAGGTAGAAGAACGTGTGATAAAGTGAGGATAATTTTAGCGCCGTTTGACATTTTTCCTTGGCTGCACACCGTCCTGAGACAGAGGAGAAAAACGCTAACTAGCTCGCATGCACACACAGAATAATCCAAGTCTCATATCCTGTAACAGGAAACCGGCTAATGCAAACGCATTACCAGTCGTATCCAGTCTCCCTCATGTGGGATACATTACTCACGTTGTTGCTTACTGATCGTATGCTGATCGCTAACAGAGATGCACTTGTCCATGTTCATCAGAGTGCATCTTAATTGCTGTTTTGCAAACCATGGTTATGTATTCACGTATCAGGATTCACGAGGGTGCGTTTTCTGATTGAGGATGCAGTAAGACTACATCAGTCAATACATGAGACAGAGCAGTGCGCTTGGCTTGGCTGGCTGTCAAGCGTCCGCATGACTTACAGTATCTGGAAGGAAAAACAAAATCGATACGATGATGTTCTTGTGGACGGAGGGTAGATTTCCTCAGCTTATGAGCTTATTGATATCCTGCAAGTCTCCACCCTGAGCACCAAACCTCTGCCTCTTATAGCTTTCGAGCTATTGTTTACCGGCTCCTTCGTGTCAAATTTCTGCATCAGAATTCTCTAGAATGGGTGTAGCTTAAGACTTTTCGCCGTTCTAATTTCTTCATCACAGTACAGTTCAAATCATGTGATCCTGGTGTGGTGGGATTCAACACTGTGGTTCAGTAAACAGCTAGTAAACATTATCTAGGTAGTTTGTGTTTTGCAATTAATTTTGATGACAAGCAGAATTAAGAAAACGCAAGGTAAATATAACCTAATATATAACCCAGTATCTGCAAACGATCTCCATGTAATGTTTGGAGATGTCCAGTTTTCAGTTTCACACAAATGCTTGTTATATGCAAATGTTAGAAGAACATTCCGGTCCTATATGTTTTAAAATGATGTTGCAGTTATGACATTGAGAGGACATTCAGCGACATACACACCTGCTGGTCCTGTATTGGTCTTGTATGTTTTGACAGGAAGACATTTTTGAAGCATTCTAAGGACCTCGAAAAAGCCTTTGAAAGAAATTCAGAGTCGTTTGCAAACGAGTCGACTCTTTTAGATGAATGTTGAGAGCTGACTCTTCAGTATTTCAGTGTACTTTACTTCCGTGGAAACCTTTTCAACGTCTGAGCCGTTCGTTATTGAGAACGGTGAAATGGTGTTTGAGTCTCAGAGTCCAAACTGAAGCGCAATGAAATGTTTTTTCGTTCATTAAAGGTAGAGTAACATTTTATGAATCGTTTGACTTCAGTCTTAGTCAGGCAATTCAAAACAATCAATGGTTATAAAATCAGAAGTTTGTCTGGTGTGGGAAACAGTGACAAAGGGCCATTTGGGAGTTGATTGGGGACTCATTGGTATGCTGAGACAAATCACTAGTTCAGAGGACATCATGTTGTTAGCCAGGAAAAGAACACAGCCGTGCCTTCTGGATGAACTTGATTGATGCAAAACAAAAATAGCTACTACTGCAAGCTAATTCCTTTTTTCTTTTTTTTTTTTTGCTTTTGCTGTGTTTTCCCATACAAGTGAACTGCCAAAACTTTATTGCCAGGCTTGTTAACAAGATTTGACCTGACCAGGAAGTATAGCACTTTCCGTAGTGTTAGTTTCTTAGCTAGTTATTTGCTCACTCTGATACAAAAAAACCCCAAAAACATTTCTATATTGCAAACAAAAACATGGAATTGAGACATTTTCCCCCCTCGATTTATTTTGGAGCTGTTTGTTTGCAGCGTCGCATTAACTATCGTTTGTAGTTACGTCATTGCGTTTGCTGTGCTTTTCTCCATTTGCGTTGACTTTTTGTCGAGTTACCGAGTTATTTTGTGCAATTGGGAGTATACTGAAAACCGTGCCTCGAAGATTAAATATCAGCCGGTTCCGAAAGCCGACTGCGTGCATATGTCTGCTGTCAAATGTGGGTGTACGTGTGGTCTTTTCAGACTGCTGCTTCAGTGTATAAACGGCGTGTTTGGGTTCACATGCCACCTGTGTGTTTATCCGTTCTGCTGCCAGAGTGTGTGCTTTTGTGCCTGTGCCCACTTCAACCACTGCAGTCTATACATGTTAAAAACCAGGCCCAGCAGCGTGGTTATATTTAGCCAACTTCACCGCCTTCGGAGACTCAGAGACGCAGCAAACGCTCTTAGTCATACGCAGAAGGGGTCGGTATGGAGAAATGCAGACAGGAGGGTGTCGACGACAGGCTCCTTCAGCCTAATTGCTGTGTTGTGCACAACCTGCAGTGAGATGCTAATCAAGCGTTTCACATGCAGAACTAGTCAGACCGCCGAGCACTGATCCTAATGGTGTGTGGGAGGTTCGTACTGAAAGAAAAGGGAGGGGGGAGGGGGGGGGGAATCCCACAGGACTGAAACGCGTTATTTTTTGCACAACTCTAGCCTTATGGTAGCAATTACGTTTTAAATGGAGTTTGAAGCCAACAGTGCCACAAGCCAGGCATTGAGGGAAGGCCTGCATTCCCACCATGAAAAGACGCCTATTTTGTTTGTTTTGTGTGTTCGCTGTGTCTGGCACTTTTGCAGCAAGGCCTCACACACATGCTGGGTTCATAGGTTTCCGACTCTCTCGGTCGGCATAGTGCTGACAACAGGCCTTCACGCAAACACACAATACACACAAGAGGTATTCGCTGAGCTCGCCAAACTAATCTGCACTCATGCATGCAGACGGGAGAGTACTGATTTCAGTTAACAGAGAAAGGATTGACAGGAAGAAAGGGTTATGGTTAGCAAGCAGCTTTTGCCCAAAAACTCAGCATGTTGTCACTTAAATAGATGAGACACACTAATTACTGCACTCCTCCGAGGATTCACCATACAAGAGGATTGAGTGCAGTTCTAGAGATTGACCAGCGGAGGGCGGTATGTCTCCTAAAGATAATACAGAAGGACCTTGAAGGTGTGGTTTATTCTAGAGTTCACTCTGATTTTCATGACACAGATCCTCATACATAGCTTTATCCATAGGAGGGCCCAGCCTTTCCCCAACCAGTAATATTTTTGTTAGTAAAGTTGTGAAAAAGAAAACAGATGAACTTGGGATATATAATATGGAACACTCTATGTATGTAGGCCAAGTACTTGTCAACGGAAACCCCCTTAAGCATACTTTTTTTTTAACCAGGGAAAGTGAATGTAGCATTTTTACTTCCTTGAGCCCTACTATTTTATCTTTGAGTGTAAATTCACACTGGACGTTGTACCATCCATTCATCTTCAGTATTTGCGAATTCTTGGACAGGGTTGAGGTGGATCTGGAGCTTATCCCGGGAACACTGGGCTCAAGGCTGGAATAAATCCTGGATGGGATGTTGGTCCTTCTCAGGACACCATGCACACATCTATTCACACCTAGAGGCGATGTAGAGTAGCCAATCCACCTACTGACATGTTGGGAGGAAACCAGAGAACCTGGAGGAAACTTATGAGAACACACAGTAACACACGTTCAGGATTAAAACAGGAACCCTGAAGCAGTGAGGTGGCAACAGTACTCGAGCACCACTGGGCTCCCCAAACAGAGAACTTAAATATAATATCGATTGTGAATTTAGGCATTAAACACTTAATCACTGGGGTGGTAGCCTCTTATAGGTATTTTAATTTTTTTTTACCTTTAGGGTGAACCTGGGAACTCATTTATTTAACGTTCGTAACTGGACCTTAAAACCCAGTATTGTGTCTTTTTACGTTGTTGTGTACGTAATAGTTGGAAACTAGAACTTTATAAGTCCAAAGTGGTTGGATTTCATTCCTGCTTGCTTAAAGTGTTTGGATTTGTGTGATGCTGATGCTATTGGTATCTCGATATAAAACGTTTTCCTTCCTTCCGTTTTTGCAGGGCTTCAGAGGAAGCCGCCCATGAGGAAGTGTGATCAGTGAAAAGGCCAAAAGGTGAGAGGTCAGGATGACGACAGTAGCCGCCGAATATGACCACATGGACATCCAGCAGCAGTACCAGGATACTGTCAACAACCGCTGGGATGAGGAGTGGGACAACGAGAACAGCTCGGCCCGCCTGTTCGAGCGCTCACGCATCAAGGCCTTAGCAGGTGAGGGGGTTACACTGGGACCCTGAGGAATTCCTTGTGTCAGATTTGTGTGTGTAATAAGGGTGCTTTCATGCTTGTCCTTTTTCGGGGTAAGTGGCGATGTCTTTGCTGTAGCTTTTGAGCTGCCGGTATGACTTGACAGCTTGCAGCTACAGTTAAAGTGGGACATCACATCACATACTGGTAAATGCCCCCAAAGTACTTGCTATTTTTAGTTAAATTGCAATGTTGGAATGAAGTCTTTTCAATTTCCCCGACCAACTGGCAACCTGATTGGTCTGGAGGTTAAAATGTGCCTGATGTCACCCAGTGCTTTTTTGAGAAAAGTTGACATTTTTTCAACTTGGGAAGCTCCACTGTAACTTTTTTTTAAAAAAAGCATTCAACAGTGCTTTTTATAAACGACCACATTCTGCTCAATATTCTGTACTAAAATGTGCGCTGGTTGTTGAGACGAAGATGACGAATGTGAAAGCAGCCTAAATATCCTGTTTAGAATGGCCAACATGGAATTTTTCCATCGTGAGATGTCCCTTGTGTTGGGTTCCATGCCCAATTGTATTCCATATGGATAATTACATTGTAGATATTTGAACAGCAATGAGCAGTATTTTAAAGTACACAGTGGGTATGTCATTACTAGATTAGAGGCACACAAAAAGTTTGTTTGTTTGTTTATTTATTTATTTATTACTAACTGACCTTCTTCTGGTACTCTCATGCCTTTCCATTTGGTCTTTCTCTCTCTACATAGTATTCTTCAAAAGATATCCAGATTAGGATGTAATACGATACATGCTTTTGTGTATCATGTAAATGTCTCAGGGTACAGAAAAAATAAATACTTAAGAATCCTGATGCATTATTATTATTCAAGTGAAAGACCATCTTTAGGTTTTGGTTGCTGCACTACAGGGATCCTGTAATTAGGCTGGTCTCAGTTACATGGCTCAGTAGTGCTCAGAGGACGCTAGAAACGTTTCCAACTCCTGCAATCGGATTTGAGTATGTTATTTCACATTCCTAGCCGATTGTGTTTATGCATAAAGAAATAACAGGGATATCCGGACAGTAGCGCATTTACTGTGTCTGTTTTCAGCTACTTTCTCCCAGCAGCGGTCGTTTTTAAAGTGCCCATAAGTGCACTGTTTACAGAGACATGATGTTGTTTATGATGGCTCTCTAGTGAAGGGCTGGAAGATGGTACAGGAGACAAGAGAGGGAGAGAGAGTGAGAGAGAGAGAGCATTGGGCGAGAGGGCACTCTTAAAAGCACCAGAAGAGTGAGACTTGTTATTGCCAGAGGGCAGTGGAGCTTAAACAGGCCTGGCTTTAAACCTCCAAACCTCTTGTTTACTGCCCCCACACAGCTCAGAGAGTACTTCAGATATTCCTGTAAAAACTCAAAAAAGTTAGAACGTAAAATATAATATGGCCTTTCTTCTGTATCCTTCGTTTGCCCGAGACCGCAATCCAGTTTTAGGAGTGTTGGAAAAAGGCCCCCTAGAATTCCAGTGAGCATCCTGCTTTTCACATGATTCTGTTTTCCTGCATTCCTGAGCACACAGAGCGTATGCGTCTCTCTCTCTCTCTCTCTCTCTCTCTCTCTCTCTCTCTCTCTCTCTCTCTCTCTCATTCTTACTCCACCCAATTGTAAGGGAAGAGAGAAGATTGGAATAAGCTAAACATTGTAGTGTTGTCACAATATCAATTTTTTCATACAGATACCACATTAAGGACCGCAGTATTGGTACTAACTGATTTGAAAACGAACTAAACAAAGTTTATAACAGAGACATGCAATGTACTACAGAATAAAAATTGCTTAAGACTTGCTGCTGTTGAATTTGGTCAAAGGCACGAACACAGCAAGCTGTATAAATCATCAAGTACTTTGACACGAAGGAGCCGTAAAAAATACTTGCTCATTTTCTCTATCAAGGGCTCAGGTTGTGAAAATGACAAAACGCGCATCCGGACAAGGAGGTATTCTAGGGAAAAGGTCTTTCTGTGATTGACCTCACTGTGTCCAGCAACCAGTGACTTAAAAGGAGCTTGCCAATGTGGAGGCAAGATCCATGACTTTTCATCATGCATTCTAACCTGGACATATGCATAGGAATGTTTTTTAGCTCACAAAGGAATGCTGACCAATCCCACACATGCTCCTGAAGGAATTATGACTAATCGCACCTGTTCCTGAAGGAGCTATAACCAATCCTTCCTGCTTCCAAAAGAATAATGACCAATTCTACTCATCCCAAAAGAATTCTGACCAGTCCTCCCACTCCCAATCACTTATGACTAATCCTTCACTACTGAAAGATTTCTTACCAGTCCCCCCTCTCCAGAAGGAATTCTGACCAATCCCCCCACGTTTGCAGAAATTTTGACCAATCCCTCCAGGTCCTGCAGAAATTTTGTCCAGTCGCACCCACTCCCGAAGGAAGTGTGACCAATCCCCCATTCCCAAAGGAATTCTGATTAATCCTACACACTTTCAGAGGAATTCTGACCAATCCCCCCAATTTTGCAGAAATTTTGACAACTCCCTCTAGTCCCTGCAGAAATTTTGACCAATCCCTCCAGTTCCTGCAGAAATTTTGACCAATCCCTCCAGTTCCTGCAGAAATTTTGACCAATCCCTCCAGTTCCTGCAGAAATTTTGACCACTCCCAACAGTTCCTGCAGAAATTTTGACCAGTCGCACCCACTCCTGAAGGAAGTGTGACCAATCCCCCATTCCCAAAGGAATTCTGATTAATCCTACACACTCTCAAAGGAATTCTGATTAATCCTACACACTCTGAAAGGAATTCTGACTAATTCCCCCACTCACAAAGGAATTCTTTACACTACTCCCCTCGCCCCCCCGAAGAAATTCTGCCCAATCACGCCCACTCCTACAGAAAGTTTGGCCAATTCTGCAAAGTTCTGCAGAAAGTTTCTCCAATCATTCCCTCGCCTGATTCATACCTGACTGCTCCCTCTGCATGAAAGTAAAACCTTCCCACACTTGTGGCTTTTTGTTTCTGTTGTATTTTGATGCACAACTCTAGTCTAATCCTTAGTTATCATTAATATATTATACGCACCGCTTGAAATTTATTATATTTCCTCGAAAACACAACACTGCAGTTCTTTTCTCTTGCATTTCTGAACTGACTCTGGGCAACTGACAGGATGTAACGTTAGCACACTTTCTAGTCCCAGAGGGTCTTTAAGGCAGGAATCCCCCCCACTAGCACTCAGCATACCCCACTAATGTAGACCATGTGGCCTGCCATGAGAGAAGCCCATACAATGACATACAGCCCCCTCCACCACTTTTTTCAGCATGCCTCAATTAACGGTTGCCAGATTGAGCAGAAACAGACAGTATAGTATAGGGAAAATGTATAGGAAAAAAGTGAAGCAGCATTAAAAAGGTTCCTCCAAGGGAAAGTCTTCAAACATGAGCATGGGTTAGATTTATTAGTTTTGCTCCTCTGAGCATAACTTTTAGAAATGCCTCAGATAAGGAAATACCGTATGATATTTACATGAGGTCAATCGCTCAAACCATAGCAGTGCTACATGTTGAAATGATAAATGTTTTTCACCAAGGGTCATTTTTAAACCAACCATTTCGAAAAAATGTGTCTAAAGAGGCAAAGCTGCTAAATCTAGTACGTGCTTTATGCCAATTCAAGCCTTTAGAGCTTGTCTTCCTAATGGCTGCTTACAGAGGAAACGCCCATGAATTTTTCTTTCCTTCCTCATGGCTTCCTTCCCTGCATTTGTCGCCCAGATGCTAGTAAAAACCACTCCATGCTTACAGCATGCCTCTCGTATTGCATCATGTTTCTGCATCCGTGAACTCTCTTACCCTTCACCTTTCCTGTCCAGACACCTCGGATTCATTCGCTCTGCTGAAATCAGCAAATATAATGAGCTCACAGGCAATAAAATGTCACTGTTAGTGATGTACTCATTGGCATGAGTTGCTCTCGTTGGAACTGTGCGGTTTCATGGGCCCATTCTCTTCAAGATCACATTGCAACATCATGTGAAAGGTTAAGCATGAGATATGTGTCCTGAAGGGCCTGTTGTCTGAGTTCAGAACCAAACAATCTTGAAAACACACATTTATCTTGTGCTGGAGAATTCGAGACGCATACAGGTGGTATTGTTCTTGTTTCTATTGGTTTGTAATGCAATATTAGTTTTATATATTGGGCATTGTGTTGTTAAAGTGCTGGTAAGCTGCGTTCAGCTAAAGCTCGTCATTCTGAATTTCTGACCTCAGGCTAGGAAAAAAACCAAAGAAAACACCTTCTCAACGTAGAATTCCTAGTTGGAAAGTTCAACCCTGAAGCTACAAACTCCTCAAACCTCTGTCAGAAAACTTTACCACTGAGGGTAACAAAGCACTGAGGCCCTGTTTACACCAGTGCGTTTTTGTTTTAAAATAAAAACGATCCTCGTCCGCACTGGCGTTTCCACTGTGTTTCAGAAACGATCTCCGTCCACACTACACGAGCAAATACGCATGTCACATGACCATTCATGCACACTGGGCATGCACATACAAGTGTAAACAGGAAGTTGGTTGCTAGTCACCGGCAAGCACAACAAACTGGTGTTCCATGTAGGGCTTACGCCGATTTCTTTAATCCTAGCTCGCCTCTTGCACACGTAGGCAGCTGCAATATTATAAAATACAGAATTTAACTGTACAATGGCTGCTAAGAATGACCACAAAGCCAGCAAAGCTTGCGGTTCAGTCTCCGTGTTGTGTATACGATCAAGGTAGCGTAATGGTCATATGGTAGGGGCTTGACGACTCACTGATCCAGAAGACCCAATCGGGGCGAATGTGGGTGAAGCCACGCCTTCGTTTTCAAAAGTCTTCGTTTTGATCCGTTTACACTGAAATGCATGCCCGGAGATTTCAAACTAAAACAGGGTCTTCGGTGTTTCCAAAAGTCTCCGTTTTCGAGGGTGGAAAACGGCGGAGTAGTGTAGACGACAGGCGTAACTGTAGCAACAGTTATGCGTTTTAAAGCGAAAACGCATTAGTGTAAACAGGGCCTGATACTGGAGATTCCTTCCATCAATATTAAATAAGCATAGACTCACAGAACATGTCACTACAGCAATGAGTACACACGGTTTTGATTTGTAAAATGTTTGAAAAAAATATGTAAGTTATCACTGATTTTTTTTTATAATGTTAGCTGGCTAGATTGTGGATTTTTGGTGCTTGGACAGAGCAAACAAAAGACAAGCATTCAAGGAGCCAGTTTCTATTCCCCATTGTGTAACTCGAAAACGTGGAGGTCAAAAATGACGTAACTCCCAGTTCTAAATTCCCACTTCCAATGTGACGTTGAAAGGAGCAATATTACATACATCATGCCATATTTTTATTTTTTATTTTATTTTATTTAAATGCAGCTTGTTCTTTAAACCCCATTGTATGATACAACTCTGTTCAACTTTCTTCAATTGTTTCTTCAAGCTTCACTGCAAAAATTAGTATAGACAGTTATTGCTATTTTTAATGAGAACTTCCCTTCAATAGCAATTTTGCCTTTTTAAATGAAGCAAACAGCTGCACTGAGTGTCTATCTCATGTTCCAGGAAACGTCCCCTCCCTTCTCTACTCAAAGTGAAAGGAGAAGAACATAAAAACACATCTCTGGCTGTTACTTCTCAAAGCCGTATGAGAAATCATTCCACAGCTAATAGTCAGATGCAACAGAAAACAGAAGGGAACAGGGAGGTCAAAAAGGATCAGTGATGCCTGCAGGGGTGTGGAGAACACGTGGGTAACTTGTGACTGCCCGCTGACACAACCACAAGTATTTCTCTATAATATTCCTCAAAGCCATTGAGTCAGGCCAGATCTTGCGGCTGAAATCCCATGGTCCATAAACTATGGTGAGTATTGTGTTATGGGAAAAATGAAATATGCTCACGGGGGGTCATTTTTGTACCACATGTTATTCCTGCTACTTGTCCGCTATATCCCGAGGAATTCTTATCCATATTAAAGGATGAGACCCGCTCAACGGTATAACTCTAATGAGGAGATTGATATGAGTCCGAACAAGGTTTCATGTGGTATTCCTGTTAAATGTTAAAATAAGTCCAACGAAGTTATGCCCCAGAATAAATCTCAGCCCTTTTTTTTCCACGATCGCTCTCTTCATCCACTAGTGCATAACAAGACCCGACTGTGCTCTGTGTCGAGGTCCAAGTTCTGTCCCATTAGGGGACAGAGAGCAGACAGGATGCTTAGGGAGACATTCATCATCAGCTCATCAATCATAAGGAAATTTTCCTTCTGTGATTTATTCTAGTGAGAGCAGCCAAGCCCAGGAGTAGCCCCAAGACTGCAGGCCTAAGACACAAGAGCTAGTGCTCTCAGAGGAAGTGTGCTACATATTTACTTACTCGACAGACTCACTTGGAAGTCCACACACATGTATGCAGAGGTGGAGCCTTTCCCTTTGCATTTGTGCAAACGGAAGTGCGACAGGAAAGGGGAGGGGGGGGCGGGTGACGGTTGACTGCTCGAGCAGGATGTTTTCAAATGAGCTTTTAGATGGGACATTGGTTGCCCTGCCATTCCAAAAAGGGCTTTTAGCATTTCTTGTGGCAACACATCCATCCATCAAGCTTCCGAAACAACAATGCAGGGAAACCGAATGTTATCCTGTTCCATTTCTACCCCTTCTCTTCACTGGAGGCTTGGTACAGTCCTCCTCCTCCTTCTCCTTCTCCTTGTTCGCTCCACCTACTGCCCGCCTTTATGGTAATGAGGGCAGTGAGATCACTGCTAAACACTCAGGCAACGGCAGGGCCTCTGGTGAAATTACAACCCCGAGTCCTCCTCCCACCCACCACCTCCGCCTAGTCTGGCCCAACAAAGGTGCGCTGTGCTGGAGGGAAGCCCTTTCATTGGCCTGCTTCTGTTCACGTCCTCTCTAACGCCGAAATGATTTTGTGGTCCTCACTTTGTAGCCCACTTTTCCTCGGAGAGAGGCTTGACTGAGGAAGAGCCGAGTAAGGGACGGATGGTGGGTGTGTGCGTGCTTAACCGTGGGGGGAGAGGCCACATTTGAATGGTCAGGGAGGGAAGACAGATTGAGAACAATCAGAGGAGACGCATGCTTCCCTCCTCCTCCTTCTCCTCCTCCTCCTTCTCCTCTCTGGAACAGATCCTGCTGTGTTGACTATTTCTCAAGTATTAGACTGGAATAAAGCTCCAACGGACCAGTTCCCAAGTCGTCTGGATTTCTTTTTTGTTCACTTCTGGGAAAGGGAACAGACCTGAGTTTGAAGGAGGGAAGAAATCCTGGTGAATCTTTGCTTTGTTTTCTTGCTTCCCTCCATTTTTGGCACTCTTGCTTTTCCGTGGTTTGCCAGGAGTTTGGGAGTTCTGGATCCCGTTTGAGTAAGGGAACATGGAGACAGACTGGGGGTCTGGGGGGGCTGAGGATCTCTACCATGGATCTGGCTATTCGTCTCAGATGCCCTTCAACTACAACCAGCTAGAGGGACGTTTCAAACAGCTGCAAGGTAAGACTGCTCTTGCAGGTCGGGCTCGGTTGTTTACAGCCGTTGCCATGTGTTCGTGCTCAAATGACTTAAGTGAACATGGTCTTGCTGAGGAACTGTTTTCTAATTTAATACATGGGATCGAAAGGAGCAACCTTGGAACATGTCTTGCTGTTTTTCTATCTCTGCTGGCTCATAATCCTAGAAGGAAGGAGGGGTTGAGGGGTGAGGTAGATTTGTCTGATGCTTTCCTTGGATCAGTCTAGGAGAGGATGAGTTTCAGACAGGATTAGTAAGAAAGCCAAGACAGAAAAAAAAAATTGTCTTCCGTGTATGTACGAGTTTCATTACAAACGTTCCAAGACTACGTTGGACTCCCCCTCCTCCCTAAAGCAACAGCAAATACAAGGGTAGTCTGAATGGGTCCGTCATGCACAACAATGGCAAGCCGAGGATGGTGGGAGCGGTTGTTTTTGTTCAGCCTGCCTATAGTATTTGTGGTTCATGGTACCAGTGGTGTACATAACCATATGCGATATATATGGCTTTACTCTTGAACAACATTCTATTCAACAAGACACAGGAAAGAAACAAAAGAGCTACTTTTTTTTAGTGCTACTGTCCTTTTGTTGTCACTGAGTGATGAAATGGCAGCAGCAGTGACTATGTTTGGTAGTCATAAAAGCTTAAAAGCTGAATTTAATGTGTCAGAAAGGTCAGTCAGAGTGAAAGGAAATTGAAATAATTGTATCAAGTAGATCCCTTATGATAATGGTACGATGATTATGATGCAGCCAAGCTGGACTGAACAGTGGGAGTGCTCCAGTCAGTCTGACACACTCATACACACACTTTTTTTTTTTTGTCTTTTTGCTTTTCACGACTTTGTCCTTTAATTGGTTTGTCTTACCTCTATTTGGTTTTACCTCTATGTATAACTTCACCGAAACTGGAGCACTACCATTATTGTTTTGTTTTGTTTTGTTTTGTTTTTTTAAAATCAGCATTTTCTATTGAATAGACACATTAACTGAGTCTGAGTGTACAAAGTCCATCTGAGATACAATTTTTTTATTATTATTAATTTTTTTTTAATAAATCTGTTCCTTTAGTTGGAAATGTATTTATTAGTACTAAGCTAAGTTTAGAGGAGGAATCCAAATTGTGCAAGCTCAAGAACTGTGTCCGGTCTACTTTCAGAGCTATAGATCACACCAGGAAAGAGCTGGACAGACGACTCTCTCTTGGTAATCAGTAAACCATGCACTCGCCCTGTCCCAAATCATAAAGCACTTAACGACAGGAAACTTAAAGACTGAAAGACGACGACTTGACCTTTCATCTCTGACATACTGTACCTCTTTGAGAGCACTCTAGTGTGTTGGCACTTTATACTCAGTCATACAAATGTATATTCTCAGGAAAGATATACTGATTTGTTTAATCATGCATAAACATATTAAAATTTACCCTTGACTTGGTGCGCTGAATATTACTACACAGTTAAAAAGTGATCCTAAGCTTCGCTAACACTTTCCCCAGACTCTCAGGACAGTATATATCAGCCAAGACAAATGGGCCATATCTACTTCTATTGCCAACATGTAGAAACAAACCAGAGCATCCCAGACAGTGTATAATGCACACGGCTGGCCTACAGCTTACAGGTCGCACAAGGGAAAATCCGGATTATTCTGGATATGTGTGCAACCATAACAACTTCATAACAAAATTGAATTATGAATATTTCTTGGATGGGTCCACTTGGATGATGGGTGTGTCCAATTAACTCTTTACTGGAACTGTTTAAAAAAGATAAACTACCAAAAACGCTTCTAATATGGAAAAGAAATGCAAATTGTTGCTTATACTGCCACTGTTGAAGAATATTTAAAACTGAGACAATAGAGTGCTACAAAAATGATGCATTTTTGTAGGCCAACCCAGAAGTTAGCATCACCTTGGTTCCCTCGACAAAAATCCAGTAGGATGTTTCCATCAATTATTTTAGTGCTAAAATGCTAACTCATTTCCGGGTTTTAGGACTCATTTTTGCAGAACTCTATTCAAGTGGCGCAACAGAAAAGTGTTCCTATCATTGAGAGATGACAATTTCATGGCCGGAAGTCCAAGAGAGAGAACTGCAAACCGTGGAATTACTGTCTCCCCTGTCAATCAGAGTGATAGCTGTGTGCATCTGTGAGCTTGTGTATGCAGAAGAGGGCAGTTAGCATTTTCCTACAAGTGCTCAGTTTCCTGTGACATAGAATGCGAGCTAGCTAGTGGGAGGGAATTGGCCAAAATCCTGATTTGGGGGTAAAAAAAAAGTGTGACAGGTCAGTGACTGGGTGTTTATATACAGTACATAGAACAAAGGATTCATCAAGGTTTCTTTATATGGTTAATAGATTTCTTTCTAAACGATTTCTGCTTGGAACCTTTTCTGAAAACTCTCTGGTGTAGGGTTCTACATCATCTACATGTCTGAAATGTCTGCAGTATATGGCATTTAAAGTCACTGAGATCCACTATGGAAATTTACACAACCTTTTTAGGGAAAAAAATTATATTCTTTTACTGAAGAAAGACCCTTGAAAGACGGTTCTATACTTATCTTTAAACATCTTTATCTTTCAGATGAAAAAATAAATTCTGGTAGATTTAAAAATAAATTATATTTCACAAAGAAATGGTACGAACCCCATAGAACCTCAAGGGACGAACCAAAGTACCCTTTCCAGTGCATATATTTTAGTTTTCATGATAATGTGAATCAACAGTCCTTGTTAGCGGACTAGGACTTTTAGAGCCTCCTGGAGATGCCTCAGCTGTTCTTCTGTGAGCGTGCTGTGGGGGATCTTCCAGGATCCATGTTGAAGCCCTCCACATGTAGCCCTGCCAGTCCGCCACTTCTTGCAGCCTGGCTCAGTCCGTGGCCGTCTGTTCGGCTGTTGGCGGGGCCATGGTCTCCGAGCACAGACACAGAACTCTAGAAGATTCTCTGTCAGCCTAAGGCATGTTATGTGTGTGCCGAGTTCCCAGCCTTTTTCCCAGCATGATTTACTCAGTGGGTGTCATGGCCTGTCTGTGCAGTCTGACCCTTTGCTCCAGCAATGGAGAAACAGTTGAATGGAGCTGTTAGTGTCACCGGTGGAAGTGACTCAAAGAAACAGAATGGAGCTGTTTGAGCCTTGGCTGTGAAGCAGCATGAGTGGGAAAATGGCGAGGTGAAAATCTGCTTTGTGTGTGAAAGAAAGTGAGAACGAACCCAAACGAAAAACGAATGGAGACGCCAGGCGGAATCAGCGCTCCATTTGCTCCATTGTGGAGAGACAAGAGTGAGCAGAACTTTCATTTTGCTTTCGCTGAAGCATGCATTAACAGAACATCGTGTTTGCTGAACTCTCCAGAGCAGCAGAGCATGAAAACTATACCGAAGTGTTCTGCTTTCTTAACAGTGTGAAATATTATTTCTATTTCTATTAAGTGGCATTGCACAGACATACCAGGAAAAATTTTCTCCACCACATAAGAGCACAACTCACCACTTAACGGACCGTGCACAAGAACACTATATCATGTCCACACTTGGTGTAGTAAAGTGCAGCTAAGAGTGAAATTCAAGCCGCTCCATGTGTCTATCGCTATACCGTGATTGTGCTGCTACACGTCTCACCTGAAGTTTTATTTCGGTATGCTACAATTAAACGTCAAAACACCCATGCGGTTTTCCCTGATGATGACAGTGGTGCAGAAACCAGTATTGAAATAACAATACCGTGCAACCTTAGTACCAGCATACATTCAACATGGAATTCGCTTTTGGTGATGGATCATTGGGTCAACCAAAACAATGATGCAGTTCATACTCAATAACAGCGGTAATGCAGCCCAACGCAAATCGTTTCAATTACCACCCTGAAGTTGATCATTTTCCTAGAACAGCATGTTTTCATTTCTTCATGGTAATGTTGAATCTTATAGACAATTTGCCCTTGTCACTTCCGTTATAGCAGCTATAAACATTCCTCTTTGAAGTTACTAAGGCAAAAAACGTCACTGGTTACCAAGAAAGTGCGAAACGTAAACGTAAACGTCTCTGTTCTAAAGTCTTTCATGTAAGGAAAACTTTACCTCCGAGTTTTACAAAGCGCTGACACTGGAGACTCCTTCCATACATGTTAAATAAACATCTCCTTACAGAAAAACGCATGCCGCCCGCTATACGACTCCTGCTATACGATTAGGACAAACGATAATAGAATAGAATAGAACAAGAGCATTACTCAAAGACTTGCAGCCAGAACTACTGTCAGAGCTGCTATTACAGAAAATTAATCAACACCTTTTGACCAATCAGAATCCAGCATTCAACAGCACCATGGTATAATACCATTTAACTCTCTTACTTGTTCCTGCATGTCAGCCCAGCCTAGTGGAATACCTTTTCAAACAAATTTTGGCCTAATTAATCGCAGCTGAACGTGCAGTGACACATCGTAATCCAGGAACCTGACCAGCAGCGCCGTGTTCCTCACAAGACTGCCGTTTTCCCACTGAGACGTCTTCCTTCCCTCATTTATATTCTTTGAGAAGTGAGTGCCAATGTTTCTCGCTGCAAGAGCTGCCGGTTTGTCATGTTTAATATGGAAGGCAAATATACAGTACAGTACAATGTTAACATAATCTAGTGACTCGTGGAAAACACGAGCGTGTACATATTTGGTCTAGTATTTTAGAGAAAAGGGATCGTTTTAGATGATATGCATGTATTATTCTGTCTGGCTCGAGTCGGATCTTTTGTTCCAAACGTATAGACAAGTCCTCTTTTTGTTTCGCTTTATTTCAATTCATTTTGGACCTACACACAAAAGTTGAAAAGGAGACCGCTCCTGAACACGATGCTGTGACCTCATTGGCCCTCATCACGTATTTAACACACATGACGTCTAAGGAATTTCGTTCTGCCGAGCCTCAGGATGCGGATACATCCCAGAGAAAGAGAGGGAAAGGAAGTCATTTCTGGACTGCACACACAAGCACACACAAGCACAAACACACACACTCCTCCTTTAGTCTGCCTTGCATTTCAATTTGCATGGTCTTCCTTTTTTTTTTTTTTTTTTACATTGAGTCCATCCAGGGATTTTTCCGTGTATGGGTGTGGTTTGTTTGGCTATAGTCAATAAATCAATGCGCTTTGTAATCATTATAGCCATGCTGAGACACCGCTGTCCAATCTGCCTAGAGACTAACCTTTTGTTCTCAGCGTCAGTACACTGAGCACAAGGTGACCCAAAATCATGAAAGGTCATCATGGTGAAAATTTTGGGTTTCATGTAATTAATTACACAAGGATTTTTAATATTGGATTTTTATGATAAAGTTTTTTTTTTTTTTCAATGAGCTCTTTTATCAGGTACATACGCTGCTACTCAAAACATTTTGAACCCCTGGAGTTCCTTATGTTTTATTTCAGACCCACAGACCAAACAAAATGATACAGAATTAAATAGAGGAAACTAAATCTTATTAACTGCTTGCTCTCAAAGTCTAAATGAGTGCTTTATTTAAATCTGTTGTGCCTATAGATTATAAACTCCTAGACAGCATTAGTATTAACTGTAAAACGGTGCCTAATTAGAGTGATGAAGTTGTTGGCCATTTCCAATTAGATTAGATCTAGATGGTTCCAATGAAAAAAGAATTCTAACATTTCTTCCTTCATTAAACATTTAACCAAAAACATTTCTCAATTCACTTACACGTTTTCCCGATTCGATTTTTAGCGTATTTAAACAAAAACACAAATGGAATACAATGGAAAATGAGCACCGTACTACCATAGACACCCATCATTGTATATCGTCTAGCTCTCAACTTTATCAAGAATCCAGATGGCTTGCTACTGATTTTTTTTGCTTCCAAATTGACTGCCGGTTAAATATGTCATTCACTTGACACTGCTAAAAATAGGTTGGTGAATCCAGATAATAGGACATGTTTCGACTTAATAACACAAAGAGTGATTGCGAGATTGACCGTAAAAAAAAGTGAAGAGAACTATGAGAACCTCAATCTCACACAAAAAAATGTCTCAAATAGGAGTTGCTGAAGAGTAGGGAAGCGGTGGGAAGGTGGTGGGTGTGTAAACTTTTGTCACAAGTAGAAAAAGAGATGGGAATTTATAGGACGTTAACCAGGAAGAAGGCGTCGTTTTTTTTCTCCCAAACTTCAGTAATTTCATAACTCCATGTTCCATCGTTTTTATATTTTTCTTCAGAAACCATATCTAATTCCAGAGCATTTCAACCACTGGTGCTCTCTTTAGACATAAAGTAATATTTACCACGTGGGAGGAGTTTAAAAGAACAAAGTCATGTTTATTGTGAAAGGGTCCTAACGTCTCAGCGGGGCGGATTTTAATGGTGGAGCGTTGGAGAGAGAGAGGGATGTGTTTACCTAAGGGTAGGACCAGATGCTGGCGCATTCCTGTGGCCTTCCCTGGGGTTGGGGACGGGGGCTGAGGGGAGGAACACTGCCGCCATTGTTCCCTTACCCACAATCCCAAGGGGGCTCTGCAAGCATCAGCACGGGTGTTATCGGTTTACAGTAAAGCCACAGTGTAGAGCGTTCACACTGAAACTAGGTAACTGTGTGAGATCTAAGGTAAGGGAAGGGTGGGCGATTATGACATGTTGTCATTATGGTGATAAATTATATCGAAAAAGAATCAACAGTGGGGTGGTGGGGTGAAGAGGACTTACTGTTACCATCTCAGAGTTGATTATTTACCAATAACAGTACACCCTGAAATGTCATTGTTATATATATATATATATATATATATATATATATATATATATATATATATATATACACACATACATATATACAATCGAATAATCGGATAGGGGCAAACTTTTAGTACCATTTTTTCATTTATTTAAAATAAAATCCACAAATAGAGTGTTACAAATATAAACTTCAGGCTAAAACTTTACACAACTGTTTGTCCAATTATATAAGAGTGAAAAGAACCCAATACACACCAACACACACACACCAGAATATATATTATTCATTTAGGACTGTAGTTTAATTCAGTGCTTTTTGTGCATCCATAAAAAATTATGCATAAATACTTATATATAAACTAAATATGTAACTAAGTATATAATCAGTAAACTGAAGAAAGTAATTGTCAGTGACTCTGGGTGGCTGCTAAAGCTAGCTGCGTCACATTACGTGCGTATGACGTCATGCGCCGTCGACTAGGAAGCGGCTTATACTTCCGGTTAGTAAAAAAAACCCGCTAGTTTTCTTTTTTAGATGATATTACCTTTGTAAAATTCATACACTAGACGGTAGTGTACACAATGCATAGTGTAAGTGTATAGTACGTCATTTGGGGCACAACTTTAATATTTAATCTCCAAAGCATGTTTCCGGAACAGAAGTAACGTAGTGAGTAAATGTACCCTGTGCCACACGCAGAGCGACTAAATGATAATGAGATTCGTTGACAAAAATTTTCATAATCAATCATTATTGATTTTATCGATTAATTGTTGCAGCTCTAATATATATATATATATATATATATATATATATATATATATATATATGTACACACGTTTATAATTACAGTAAATGTTGTGAAACGTCCATAGAACAAGTTAGTTCCTGTTATCACTTATTATAATAGCTATAACCAGTCATTCTTTTACCAAAACCTCTTTTATCTCCCGAAGTTAATAAGACAAAAAGATTTAGCTTGTCATGTTTCAGAGAAACTGGAAAACGCAAAGTCTAGAGATTATACCTCTGACTGTTACAATTCCGACACTGGAGACTCCTTCCATAAAACCTGAGGATAACGTCAGCATATCAACGATTATACATTTGTCTTTGTTAAATAACAAATATACAAGTCCCTTTTATAGTTGTTACTATAGAATTATTATATTGTATTAGAATTAACATAAACCTATGATTTGCCTTACAGCCAGAACTACTACAGCCAGAGCTCGTCATAGAAAATGAATCAACTTGTGACCAATCAGATTCGAGAATTCGAGTGCTGTGGTATAAACAACATTAAGCAACTAAAGATTTATTACAGCGAGCGTTGGCTTTCAGCTCAGTGAGGTGTTATTTTTTAAATACTCGAACAGGCTTTTAACTGTTTTGCTGTTTGGTCTACTCCACATCTTGTTATCAAATATCAGGAAAACCTCAATCTCATGACACACATTGTGTAGTCTGAAAAAGCGCAGTGATATTTCCATTTCTGCCACATCGCCCACCCCTTGTCATGTACCTGCTGTAGATGTCAATGCTGTTTAGCTTGGCAGCAGCAGGATAAGAGACCTGGTGTATGTCTGATGCCGTATTCTGAGTGTGATGCAGAACAGGACACCAGCACCATCTTTAAGGTTGTGGTTTTCAACAATAATACAGTATAATATGTTGGTACCTAGATTTATGAGCTCTACTTTGCTTTATTGTAGTGTAGCACATCAGTACTTTGTCAGGATTATTATTATTATTATTACTATGTTAATATTAGTGGCAGTTCATTATTTCATGGTGTGTGTCTGGTTTGTAATTCAGGTCCTCCTGGAGGGCGTTAGAACATATGGAACATATAGACATGGAAAAGTGAGACGCATGGTCAGCACTTTGCACCTTGTGTGTGTGTATGTGTGTATGTGTGTGTGTGTGTGTGTGTGTACAGAAAACAGAATTGTGTGTGTGTGTGTGTACAGATAACAGAACTGTGTGTGTGTGTGTGTGTGTGTGTGTGTGTGTGTACAGAAAACAGAACTGTGTGTGTGTATGTGTGTGTGTGTGTGTATGTGGGTCTCAGTTTACAGTTTCCCTATAGCATACCTCTGGCCCTCATATATCGATCACTCCACATTCTATATGTGCTTCACTGCTTGTGTGTGTGAAAGCCAGTCATCTATAACTGTAATCCATAAGCATTATGACATATTTCTATTTTTATCATGACTATTCATTATTCATGTAAAATAGTTATTACTCATGTAAAAATAATTGTTGCATAATAATTTTATTAATGTTTTTTTTTGTAATGTTTAAAAATGCATATTTCACATTTTATATACAATATCAAATAAATCCTTAATAAAAGGCCAATTCCTTAATTATAATAAAAGAGCTTTATTATTACTCTATTTTATATATATTTTGTACTCTGTGTAGTTGAATGCGGGGTATATTAACTGTGTATATTACTTCACAGTTATCATTTTTATTTATATAATAGTAAAGTAGTAGTAATAATAATAATAATAAGACAAAGGAGAAGAAGAATGTTTCAAATGTTTAAAAGCCATTCTGTGTATTTGAATGAGAAGAATATTTGTTATATTTGTAAAAACAAAAAGAATTAAAACTATTTTATTATTATTATTATTATTATTTCTGTAATTTGTTTTCTTTCTTTCTTTTTTTTTTTGAGAGGCTTATTTTATTCTCAGCTGTCATCTCTCCATTTGGCTCCGTGCTCTCTGTCCACTCTCTCTGGCAGATGTGCTCTTCCTGTGTTTGCCACTTTTCTATTGTTTGGGGCCGGGCTGTCGGTTACGATGACCCCTGTCACCCTGTCTCTGTTCGGTTTCTCGTTCTCGGTCAAGGAGAGCTGTAGTCATCCTGTCTTCTTTCGAGTGCAGGGGGTCTCGTCAGGAAAGACTCTGAAGGGGGGAGAACAATCAAACAAGACGCTTACGTGTGTGCAGGGACAAGGAATGCAATAACAGGAAAATTGGGTGGATTATAAATAAACTCTTCTTTGAATGTGCATGTCCAAGGCCAGAGGTGTGGCGGGACAGCTGTCCTCTGGTTTTATGTGACAAATGCTGTATATAAGGTGGTGAAAGCGCTGTTTATTGGAGAGCAGAGGCATGAGAAAAGACACTGATTTGGTTTTGCATCTGGCTGGTTAGACCTACTTTTAGACTGGGGACAACAACAGAAAAACAGACCAAACCCACACCTAAATACAGGGGTGCCAACACTTACAGTTAAGCCATTTACAATTTTTGACTCATTGATGATACAGGAGATGAAACAGGTCAAGCAAACACAAATAAAATTTGCCTGGTGTAAAAGCTAATTCGTTGAAAAAGAAAAGACCTAGGATGTGAAACAGGCACGTAGTGGTTACTTTTGCTTCACACTGACTTTATCTAGGTGAACTTTAACCTTTGAATTCACAGACCTCTGTCTTTTGAGCCAATAGAAACCAAGTTTGCAGGATTCTGGGCTCTCTGGTTGGTAGGCTGTCCGGTGCACTAATATACACAAGTGGATTTGTTGTAAAATTCTGCAGCAAACATGTTTTTTTTTTTTTCTAAAATAGAAATAAACCCATCACAATCCACACCTACTCATACATTAATATTTATAGCATTTGGTAGACACCCGTATCCAGAGTCATTAACAGAAATGCTTGGTACTCTCCTTCAGAAACATAAGAATAGCATCAAGTTACAGAGGAGTTCATACAACAAGTTGACAGCAACTAAAAACTCAAAGATATTGGTTTTAATTAGTGCTCATTTATTTGCTTAGATATGTAGCTGTTTAGTTATTGCTATCTGGCATCTGAAAACTGCAGGCTAGAAGACATAATAGATCAGTTTCCAGGATCCAACAGTACAGTTTAGAAGGATGACGCATAAATTATGTATCAAAAAGAAATACTGAGGTCCAGTGATGGTGCTTTCAGCTTTTAGCTAGCGTACTCGGACGTGTATGCTAACGTGTTACAAACAGAAATAAAAATTCCCTTAGTCATGCAACGTTGTTCTATATTTCTGCATAAATATGACCTAAAACATCATCAGATTGTCATACAAGTCCTAAAAGTAGACAAAAGGAACCCAGTTAAACAAATGAGACAAAAATATTATACTTCGTCATTTATTTATTGAGGAAAATGATCCAGTGTTACGTTACTGTGGGTTAAGGTAGTTGAGTCAAAAATCGCTCGAATTACTAACTAAATACCTAATGAATTTTTTTTTTTTACTTTTACTATACGTACGTATAGACATAACATGGAGAACTCTGAAAACTCGGATATAACGATACTAAAAGCAACAGTGATGGTTTGTGACAAGACAGAGAACCTTCAGAGTGTAAATAAACAAACTATTCTGGAGCTAATGCGAAACCAAACAGAACAGGTGAATACAATCAGGGAAGAATCTGGACCAAAACAGAAACCGAAACAAAAGCACATGGCACAAGGGGGAATTCGTGACTGTGGCAAATACTTACATAAGGTGCTTAAAACCTTAAGGAAATGTTGGATAGCAACGGTTGCTAAGCAGTGATTGGAAGAAAACCTTGGCCAGTTAGTCCAAATCCAGTTCAAATGTTTGGACGCATTTACAAGATGACAAACACCAGACCTCTCTTTCTAACATTCTACTTTTCCCCCCATTCCTGTAGATGAGCGTGAGGCGGTGCAGAAGAAGACCTTCACAAAATGGGTCAACTCACACCTGGCACGGGTCTCCTGCCGCATCACAGACCTGTACATGGACCTACGGGATGGACGCATGCTTATCAAGCTCCTGGAGGTGCTCTCTGGAGAGAAGCTGGTAAGTTTCCCTTAAACTCCAACACCTGATGATGTCATCTCGCTGGAACATGACCTGAATACACTAATACCAAAATCACTGATGGATTTAAAACTGAGCTCCAGGGCAAGAGCAGGACAAAGCGGTTAGAAAGTACTGATGTGGTTTTGATCTAGTTTGATCTGATTTGTTCGGCTTTTGACACACACTGACAACCTGCTCATAGAGAGTTAAGCTCTGGGCTTCTAAATAAGTGGCGTCATGAAAGGAAAGGCATCCGTTAGCAGTTCGGTGAGGAAAAAGTCTGGTGCCTTCACTTTCACCCCAGATGATTAACTACACGCGTCATCTAATTACACACAGCATAATATCCTGCCTTTTGGCACAGATAGAATAGCTATTCAGAATGGTTATGAACAATGAGCTGGAATAGTCGTCAAAGAAGAAGTTTTGTAGTGAGCGCTACGTGAAATCAGTATCCTCAGGTCTACCTTGTATCCAGATCCAGGGTTTATAGCTGGGTCCTAAAGTCCCTGTGAAGTGTCTTGAAACGCACAGCATTATTTGATGTGTTGACGTAGTTTCCTCTGCAACAGGAAGTCAGAGTGGGACATAGCGAGTAGCTCCTCCCTCTTTATAAATAGCCAATAACGTTTGGCTTACCTCAAAGCCCAGGATAAGCCGTTTTTGACATTAGTACCATGGACCCAAGCCTGAGCAATAACGATGCATTGGATTCGGCAAGGTGATTTTTATAATGTCGAGGGCGGGGCACTTCAGATTCTAGAGAGCATTTGATTGGACAGAAAATCTGCTGAGAAACTGAAGTGCAGATTGATGTCATCAAAACTGTTGATCCTTAACGGTGGTAGTGAGTGACTGTAAATTTTGAATGTGTATATTGACCATGGGCAGTGATGTCTCAGTGTCTAAAGGCTCTGCGTTACTGATCAGAACGTCAGGAGTTCAAGCCCCAGCACTGCCAAGCTACCACTGTTGGGCCCTTGAGCAAGGCTCTTAACCCTCAACTGCTCAGTTGTATAAATGAGATACATGTAAGCCGCTCTGGATAAGGGCATCTACCAAATGCCATAAATGGAAATGGAATGAAATGGTATATCTTCTAAATGGGAATTTTGTCATTGTTTTGGAGCGCACTAGATTATAGATAACCTTAAGGCTAACATATTCATACTAAAAGCCACAAAACATGTGCGTATTTCAATACACAATTTTGTTAAACTGCAGAATAAATCAGATTCAAACTACATTATGTAATGAATAAAACACTTGACGTCACTGTTACAACAAAGATGATTATGGTAATGCTATAATCTTCGTTATGGTTAGCACAGATGCGCAGTCATTTTATTTAGATGGAGATGTTCTCCGTCATAGATTTCACATTGTCTGTTGTTAGGTGTTGGCCTTGAAATTTGACACTTGTAGTTAATCTGTTACGTCCGTGTAAAACTTTCTGTTTTGAAATGAGAGAACAAGGGCGAGAGTTCAAAAACTCACTGTATGTTCCTGGAAGTTAGTAAATAATCCCACGTCACCGTTTGGCGTTCATTCTCACCTATAAAATTGCATGAGGAAAAAAGGAAGTTTTAAAAAGTAATCATGTTTTCTAGCTACATTTTCTAGCAAATGTCTGGGAATGATAGCACGTTTGCCTCGCACCTCCGGGGTTGTGGATTCGAATCCCGCCTCCACCCTGTGTGCGCAGTTCTTGCATGTTCTCCCCGTGCTTCTGGGGTTTCCTCCGGGTACTCTTCCCCCGGTCCAGAGACATGCATTGTAGGCTCATTGGCATTTCCGAATTGTCTGTAGTGTGTGAATGTGTGTAGGATTGGCACCCCATCCAGGGTGTCCCCCACCTTGTGCCCTGGGATAGGCTCCAGGCTCCCCCGTGACCCCGTGTAGGATAAGCGGTTTGTAAAATGGAAGGATGGATGCTAGCATGGCTAATTATTTAGTAGCTATAAATAGGGCTGAGTATTATGAGTATATAATATCTATATCATGATAAATTACACAATACAATTTTCTTATTTATATCATGAATATCGTCAGTATTTTTTAATAACAATTACAAATGAATTGGACGCAGTTTATTCGATATTACAATCTTGGACTCAGTCTTTAATGTTTCCTTATGCTAAGGTTAAATAAGTTCCTGTTGAGTTCACAAGTTCCTAATGACATGAAATTACAGCGATCTGTACATATTTCTGGAATACAAAAAACCTGATAAAGCATCTTAATCGTCGTGTGTGAGAGCACTTCAGTCGTGCGAGCACTGAGTACTCACTGAGTACGCGAGCTTCCTTCCTTTTCACTCGCTAAGATCTACACTTGAGTTGTTGAGATTCATGGCTCACTGATAATATTCTGCACGCTCAGGTTTCATTGAGTACCAAAACACATGTACTTGCACTCTTTCTGAAAAAAAAACGAATGGTATTGGTGCATCCCCTACTAGTGAGAGTTAAATTGCTAATATTTTGCGTACTGAATTACCGGCACATTCTTTAGTGTAATATACACTATCCTAAGCAAAAAATAACTTTACTGGTTCCCTGCTCAGTGGTTTAGACATTGGACTACTGATCAGATCGTTGTGAGTTCAAATCCCCTCAATGGCTCAGTTGTATAAAAGATAAATATAAGTCGCTCTTGATAAGCGCGTCTGCCAGATGCCATAAATGTAAACTTTGTTGTTAATATCGAGTACTTTTTAGTAAACTTTAATGATGCGATGGATTGGGTGCAATCAGTCCGTCATCCCCACCAACAGTTGAAACGAAACTTACACCACTTGTATGATCTCATCTGCATCGTCACCGGTTTAACCGAAGCGCTATATTCTCTCTAAGTACAAGAGAGAGTGATGAAGCTACAACCCTCGTATGAGTCACATGTTGAGTAATAGCAGACGTGAGTGCGGCACAGCTGCGTGTAACTGTAGCGTACATCATTCACATCGTCCTCAAGGTTTTTGATTAGATATCTCCTCTCTTAGGCGAACTGCAGAGGAAACACTGTATCCACAAACTCAAGGCTACGCTCAGCATGTCCGAGAGGCTCGCAGCTGGACCTTAAATATATCCTGATAATGTTTTTTTTTTTTTTACTGTTTCCTTCCTCAGCAGTCGGTTTTTAGTCGTAAGAAAATAAAGGTTGGTAAATAGATGTTGTCATTTATAGTGATATAGTACTCACATGGCTGTCAGGTTTCCAGGTTTCCTGTGTTAGCTAAAAAAGAAATAAAATACTTGTATGCCTGTAGTTATAGATGTTAATAGTGCTGTACAGTTACTGATCATTTTTCTATACCACAGCAAATTAAACACAATTTTGAATTAATTAATTTAATTAATTAAAGAATGTCATGGTATTTTTTTTATCCATTTATAGTTACATATAATGCTGTGGAACATCTGCAAAACAAGGGTCATGGCTTATGAAGCTCCTTCCAATAAATGTTAAAGACAGTAAACTTCTGTTTACTGACATCTTCACCTTATCACCCCTATATTATTGGATTATACGCTTTCTTTGTTAAATAAAAAAAACCTTTATATTGGAGCGTCCGCTTTTACCATTTTGTCAAATGTTTTGAGCAGAAGTATTATTAAGTTATCATTGGGTGTTTGTCATAGAAAGAAAAGGTCTTTCATGAACACTTTGTTCAAGGCGATGAACCGTAATTACTCATAGAGTGGATAGCGGTAAAAGAAGAAAGTAATTAATGCTGAACAGGAAGCTGCCAAGCCGAGCGAGGTGTCGCTTCACCCATGAGGGCAGGATCAGTTTACACACTGGCGTGATGAGGAAGATGACTCTCGGAAAGCACCTACATTACATCCTGCCGTAGCACTCTGAAGACTTTGTAGTGTTGATATTTAATATGACCATGAAGCAGGTTCGCTCACCTGTAACGGACTAGTTTACATTGCCGCACTTCCTACAACTTAAACACAGAGTCCTTTTGTGTACTTGAGTTTCTGATATACTAAAGAACCAATACTGATTTGCTCATAGTGGCAGGCTTTTTTTATTCTTTACTATATCTATTTTTTTATTCATAAATAAAGTCTGCATTAGTGTCCAGTTTTTCAAGACAGAACAGAAAAAAGTGCTAAAACACCGTCTACACCATCTATTCCATTTAAAAAATTGGATTCAACATGGCGGCTTGCATGCATTTAGCTAGCTATATAATCTCTCAGAAGTCAGCTCACTAATTGGACCAGAGAAGGTATCAATAAAAAAATAAATCTGCGAAAACATACCCGTTTATGAACTAATGTCTTCAGATGTGTAGCTAGTATCTGGTCCAATGAGATGGCTTCAGCTAAATTATCGATGTTTATTGTTATTGTTTTTTTTTAAATTGTTGAAATACTTCGCTAGGTCCACAACCCTCGGGTCTTGGTTCGCCATCTTACAACCCCTGATACAGGTCATATAGTGCATTAGAGTGTAGACGGCATTATTATTTTACCCTCTGTATTACTCAAACTATATGTAGAGAGCAGAAATCCATTTGGGATACAGCCTACTCTCCGGAATAAAGATCACCCCTACCATAGAAACAAACTAAAAGTAGTTGGTTGTCATCAACCAACTGGCGTCCTTGCTATCTGGAGGTGCATGAGTGTAGTAGCCGGAACATTCTTAAACATTTAACCTTGTTTAAAACATTAACCAGTTTTGGAATCTGAGGTGCGTACTAGCCTGATCATGCGTGACTGGAAATAATTAATCCAAGATGGCTGCTGAGTGGTATAAGAACTTTGATGAGATCTTTATCTAGACCCTCCTCCTATAAATGTCAACCATCATCATTTTAGCTAACAGTCTGTTATCTGTTATCTAATTGTAATTTAATGTTATTGGCTATCGCTTCCAGCGTCTTTAGCGGCTCTACTGAAAAGTGCTGATGTCATCGTAGAGCCGCCATACTGCACTGCCATCTACCTACTGTGTGTCTGTAAGCCATGTGCATTTCAAAAAGACACAATGCCACTGCAGTATGTGTGTGTGAGTGATTGTCTGTAGGAGGCCTCCTTACCAACTCAGCACAGACAAGGATGATACCACCCACACCTCTGAAGTAGGGGTATAGAAAGCAAAACGCCGTCCGTTCTCTCTGTCTAGCATCCTAGCAGATTTCCGCCACCTCATCTAACTCTCTCCTTGTGGATCACGTGCCGTCTGAAATACTCGTCAGGATCCGTCCTTAAGGGACTTGTAGCAGCCACGACTCCCCCCCCCCCCCCGCACCATCCCCCACATCAAGCCGCCGTTATTTCATTCCCTCTCTCTCTCTCTAGACGCAGCGACCACGCCTCAGTACAAAGTCTCCTCCTGTACATCATATCCCAGCACAGAAGCCTCTGACGCCGCCCGGTTACTCATTCACTCGCACACGCTGATAGAGTCGTTTACAAACTCAAGCATATTTTTATCTCCCAAGAAATGGCGCATGCGACATTTCCCGAATTCTTACACGATAAATCTAACGACAGAGTGGAGAGGGAGAAAAAGAAAAACATGCTTCACAAAGGACACGTACAATATAATCCCTATTTAGAGCGGGACATTCCGTCCAAAAGTGTCTCAATCTGTCTTGCGCTTTGACACTTTGCTTTTCCTGCGAGAGCCGCTCTCGTCCATTGTGCATGTCAGAATAGAAACAGTTTGCCCATTCTGTCCTCAAGGCCACAGTACATTATTAACTCGAGCCTGTTTTCCTGCAGGAAAGGAGTTGGAGTGGGATACTGCAGCCTGTCATGCTGTCATGCTAGCTTGTACAGCTCTGTCAGCAGTGCACCTGTGTGTGGACCGAAATATGTCACTTGGGAACTTTATTTTGGTTTTTAAAACCAAGCTAATGTAACTGAAGACTGATTTCATAGCAGTGCTGAACTTTATGACCTGGACATTGTTTCTTTCTTAAAGCATTTCTACATAGTTCCTTTCATAACATACAGTCAGGTGACAAATTAAAGGGGAGAATAAAACAGTGGCTCCGTTATTCTCTGTGGGTGCATTTATTTATTTTTGAGTCCACTCACGTTTCCTCTTAGAGACATCCATTACTGCAAATCAGTGCAAAGTTGGTTTGACTGATCGCCTTTCTATCCCGATGGGCGTTGGTGTCTTCTGCGATTTCTCCGCCCCCACACATCATGCATGAAGGCTCACTGAGTGGTGTGATGATGATGATGATGATGATGTAAATCACATGCTGTGGCTTCACTTTCACCAAGCCAGTTGAACACCTCTGGGAGATTTTGGAGCGATAGACAGCTTTTAGACAGCTCTCTCCACCTCCATCATCAAAGCACCAATTAAAGGAATATCTTTTGAAAGAATATTGATCATCACTCCAGAAATGTTTCAGAGATGTGTAGAATCTTTACCAAAGCTGTTCTGGTGGCCCATCGCCTTATTAACGCTAACTAACTTTACGTTGTTTTTCCTTTAAATTGTCAACTATCCGGATGATAATAGAACCGTCGTGCAACAATTTCTGGAGATCTGAGAAACATTTTGGCCAAATGTTACACAAATAAAAGTATAACTGAGTTCCTAAGCCACAGTTAACGTCCAAAATGTAACACAAGTGCGCCATGATCTCCATGACGTCCATACAGTAATCATAGAAAAACACAAATCTGCTTATTAGTGATTTTGGACAGATAACACCGTCCAAAATGAACTGCAGACCACTTACAGAAGCAACACTCGAAATGTTTCTCTTGGACAGAATGGATAATAAATGGGGATGAGCCAGTTCACTTTTTTTGATATAATAATGATTTCAGAGCTCGGATTTCAGATTATCAGCCAAAACCAGATCTGATACTGGACCAGGTCAGAGATGCTGCTTTCGGACAACATCTGTGTTTTTTTTAGGAATTATACCACAGCGCTATTGAATTCTAGATTCTGATTGGTCAGAAGGCATTTGGTCTGCACTTATATAGTGCTTTTTTTTTAACCTTAGCGGTTCCAAAGCGCTTTACACTGTGTTTCATTCACCCATTCACACACACACTCACACACCAGTGGTAGCAGAGCTGCCATACAAGGTGCTAACTTGCCATCGGGAGCAACTTGGGGTTCAGTGTCTTGCCCAAGGACACTTCGGCATGTGGAGTCACGTGGGCCGGGAATCAAACCGCCAACCCTACAATTAGTGCACAACCCGCTCTACCACCTGAGCCACAGACGCTCATTTCTATAGTTCAACATCCTGACTGGGACTTGCCTGGTGAACACGCCACATAATAGAAGACTAATAATAAACAAATTAAAAATTAAATAATTAACAAATTAACACTGAATAATTAGGTGAGTTGGAGCATGACATGGTGTAGGCTGCATTCACGCCATGTTTACGTCCTTGGAATTATGCGTTTAATTACGTTCAACTGTATTGTATGTCTTTCGTTTATTTACAGATTAATCTTGCATTATTAAGACATTTATAATAGTCAATTATAGGAATTATTACACAGAAATATTACGAGATAACTACTTAACTACATTTTACCGCTGAAGCCGCCGCCATTTTGAGTGTTTTCCGCAGAGGTCCGGTGGTACAAGTCGGAGCTTTTTAGTTTACACGTTGTGATTACGAGTTCCACGAATGCTTTTTACAAGTCCGAATCTCGTAATTATTGCGATTACGACACGCAGCTTTAGTCCACGGCGGCCATGTGGATGTTCCACAACATTAAATGCAACTATAAATGGATAAAAAAATATTTATAGTTCTATATAATAATTAATAAAAATTAAAATCATTATCAAATTGCTGTGGACTAAGAGGAATAAAACGCTTGCTGAGAACGTCAGGGTGGTAAGAGTAACTTGCCGTTGATTATTTTCCTGTAACTGCACATCACAAAGTGTTATATTTCTTGCATATCACACGGAAATATTAGCCAGCTAGTCCACATCGCCGAAGAGCCTCAGCATTATTCACATTCAGCGATGTTTACCCTGTTCTCACACACAAATTAAACAGGATAATCAGGTTAAATTTCTGATGTGGCAGCTGTCTTTATGTAGAACATTTGGAAAACATGCTGGTTGTCACGTGTTAGGAGCTGATTTACATATCGCGCATGATATAGCTATCAGATTTCAATCTTGAGAACAGGAAATGCATTTTGTTACAAGAAAAAATGGTTCAAATCTTCTCTTTTTTTCCCACAAAACCCAGATGTACACCAGCTCGTTTCTTCAGCTTTGAGGCATTAGGAATTGTTTCAAAGGGAACATTAATACTCATTTGTCATTTCCTCTTTGCAGCCCAAACCCACGAAGGGCCGAATGAGAATCCACTGTCTGGAGAATGTGGATAAAGCCCTGCAGTTCCTAAAGGAGCAACGTGTCCACCTGGAGAACATGGGCTCCCATGACATCGTCGATGGCAACCATCGCCTCACGCTCGGCCTCATCTGGACCATCATCCTCCGCTTCCAGGTCACCTACAAATAATAATCCTCTGTTTTAACTACAATTCTATCTATATATGTTAGGAACCTTTAAGTCAAATGTGTGTGTGTGTGTGTGTGTGTGTGTGTGTGTTATTGTGTCTGGAACAGATCCAAGACATCAGCGTTGTAACAGAAGACAATAAAGAGAAGCGTTCGGCTAAAGACGCTCTGCTCCTGTGGTGTCAGATGAAGACGGCAGGGTGAGTTGTGTGTTCGTCCAGCAACAGCCGTTTGCGTTATCGAGGAAATGGTCGTGTATACGAGCTGAGCATTTTCTGTGTTTCTCCTACAGCTATTCAAATGTCAACATCCACAACTTCACCACCAGCTGGCGCGACGGAATGGCGTTCAACGCCCTCATCCACAAACACAGGTAGAATCCCTGGCATCAAGATTCCAGTTTCAGTGCTTGGCTCAGCTTGTGCACTATTTGGCCCCAGCCTGTGTTATTTGACGCTCCATGAAACCCGTGTCTTCCTTTGCTCACAGGCCGGATCTTATTGATTTTGACAAGCTGAAGAAGTCCAACGCTCACTACAATCTTCAGAATGCCTTCAACTTGGCCGAGCAGCACCTGGGCCTCACTAAACTGCTCGACCCTGAGGGTAAGAAGCTCCTCTCGCCCTTTCTATCGAGAGCTGGTTTCTGATGAGCTGCATTTTACACGCACGGTTATAACATCATTATGATTCGATTGGGAAAAATAGCAGATTATTAGATCGAATTCGATTGGCGTTCATATTTCCACCGTGCGAGTATAAATCAGTTCTTGATTTCTAAATCATGATTTTTTGCTTCGAAAACATCGATAATGAAAAATAATACTCACAATAAACATTAAAATACATTTCGTTTTACCAACTGCTTCATTTTGCGGTTTGTTCCTTTTTTTTTTTTTTTTTTTCTTTTTTTTTTTTTTTTTTTTTTTTTTGCACTTGCAGTTTTGAGGGCACTTTTTTAACAAAGCCTCAGAAATGATATCTTTTAACAGGCTTGGGGAGTAATGGAATACATGTAACGGCTTTACTAATCACTGTAATCCGTTACATTTACGTCAAAAAACAAAGTGATCAGATTACAGGTACATTTAGTAAAAAATGGGAATACTGACAGGATTGCGATTTTTTTTTTCATTTATAAGCAAAGAAATGAATCTTTTGATCTCACACAATATAGACAGCTGCTTGAGTATAGTTCTGGTTCTCCCTCGCCAGTCGTGGCGAACATGAACAACCTCCTGGTGCATGAACAAATAAATGTTGCGCAAAACGTTAATTTGGTAGAAATGAACATAAATTGTTCTCTGAAATGCTTTCGTTAGGGTGACCGTACGTCCTCTTTGTCGGACATTAAAAGAGTGTCCGGACGGGATTTATAAATTTGAGAAAATGTCCAGGATTCAGCTTTAGTTTCATTATGATGTGCTTATGGTTTAATACTGCATCATGTGTGCGCATATTTGCACTGCTTTAACCCCTCTCTGTAATTCCCGCCTTCTCACACACCGATTGGTCGATTATAAAAGGCTTGCAGCAACTATTGGCCAAATTCCTGCCTCTCAACCGTTAGCCTGCTCTCAACGAACGCATGAAGGTGAAGCGCTGTTGTGTACGGCGTCAAACAATTGCTTGACAATAGCAGCAAATGCCAGCTGTCCTGAGTCGAAACAATGCCCACGACCATATAAGGTAATTTTTAATATATTAAAATGTTATCACATTGCTTCATATTAGCCTACATGGATCATTCAAATGTGTAAATGATGGCAGAAGGTTCACTCGTGGCATCTGATATTTTATTTTATTCCATAGACATTCAAAAGGAAAAAATGTCAAACGTGGGCAGAGTGTTATAGCTTTACCTCTGACTGATACAAAGCTCTGACACTGGAGACTCCTTCCATAAATGTGCATAAAACAAACCTCTCCTCGCAGAAAACTACTACAATACAAATCATTGTGCGGGTTGTTACTGTAGAAGCGATGACATATTCGAGCAAGAACGTGAACATAGTTAATAATAAATAATGATTTTTCTTTCAGTCCGCTCTACTGTCAGAGCTGCTGTTATAGAAAATCACAATATAGTATGTTACTTTCTTTAGATATCAGCGTAGACCATCCTGATGAGAAGTCAGTCATCACCTACGTCGTCACATACTACCACTACTTCTCCAAAATGAAGGCTCTGAAGGTGGAGGGCAAACGTATTGGCAAAGTGAGTTCATACACTGTTTTTATTATTTACTGGCTTATTGAAATACCGATACTTTGCAGAATCAAAAACCTGTGCCTTGTCCCTCCCAAGGTTCTGGATAACGCCATCGAAACAGAGAAGATGATCGAGAAATACGAGTCTCTTGCGTCGGACCTTCTGGAGTGGATCGAGCAGACCATCATCATCCTGAACAACCGCAAGTTTGCTAATTCTCTAGTAGGAGTCCAGCAGCAGCTCCAGGCCTTCAACACGTACCGCACTGTAGAGAAGCCTCCCAAGTGAGCGTTACGCCATTTTCATTCTCTTAAGGACGCATGGAACGAAAGTTCTTTGGAAGTTTGTATAGAAATTCGATCATTGAATCAAATGGAATTGAGATTATTCGAATCGATTCAGTGAAGTAGACTTGAATACCAAAGCAAAATTGAATTTGTTGATGGCTTGTTGTTTTTGCCGTTTGTTGTCAGGTTCACAGAGAAAGGTAACCTGGAAGTCCTTCTGTTCACGATCCAGAGCAAAATGAGAGCCAACAACCAGAAAGTCTACATGCCGAGGGAGGGCAAGCTCATCTCCGACATCAACAAGGTGAGACGTGGTTTTGGAACAAATCTCAGCTCTTTTACTGCTCTTCAGGAATAAAACAGTTGTTGGATGTGCAGTTTTAGAACAGTAATCAATGGCAGGGTTGTGTTATGAAGCGGAGTTGATTCATTTCCTATTTCAGCACGTCCTGAAGCGTTTTATTCCTTTTCCATTTATACCACAGCACCATCTGCCAACAATTACATCTTCTTTTTTTTTTTAAATGACCGCTCTTTTTTTTTTTAACTTTTAATTTTTATCCATATACAGTTACATTTGATCTTTTGGAACATAATGTTCGCATGAGGAATCATATAAGTTTACGTATTTTATAACAGCTATAAACAGTTCTCGTTATTCTCTTTTATGAAGCGAATAAGACAAAAAAAAAATGCAGATTATCGTGTTACCAAGAAACTGCAGTTACTATTACTGTTACTGTAACAGTAACAGTACAGTAAGTTACTGTTACAGAGTACTGTTACAAAGCACTGGGACTGGAGACTCCTTCCAAAAAGGCTCAATAAACAGCTCCTTGAAGGAAAAATCGTCTAGGTCGATGTGATTAAGGTGTCATTATGGAATAATACGTATTCGAATGAGCGTATTAATTAATTTATAAATCTGTGCTTTGACTTGCAGTCAGCACTACTTTCGGAGCTATTGTTTTACAAAATTAATAAACACCATTTTGACCAATCAAAACAGAGAATTCAGCGCTCAAAAGATATGATCTTGGAGACAGTTTGGATCTGCTGTAAATGGATGATAGATACAGTGATAGTGTTAGTCATAGTGTGTGTGTGTGTGCGCACACAGGCCTGGGAGCGTCTGGAGAAGGCGGAGCATGAGCGTGAGCTGGCCCTGAGGAACGAGCTGATTCGTCAGGAGAAGCTGGAGCAGCTGGCGCGCCGCTTCGACCGCAAGGCGGCCATGAGAGAAACCTGGCTCAGCGAGAACCAACGGCTGGTGTCACAGGTGACTAATCATTAGCCTTTTTTTTTTCACCAGTTTAACAGTTATACCAGCTGGTATAACTGTACATGATGAAGAAGTTTTTGCACCCCTGGTTTGTAATAATAAGGGAACTGTTACTTTATTACAGTAAAATTACCAGACAAACCTGGTTCTACAAGTCTGATCTTTCAATGGGAGTAAATATTGTTTAATCACCAATGCTTGTAATGAAAGAAATACCTCATCACTCCTGTTGCAGGACAACTTCGGCTTCGACCTCCAGGCAGTGGAGGCGGCCACCAAGAAGCACGAAGCCATCGAGACGGACATCGCAGCCTACGAGGAGCGTGTGCAAGCCGTGGTGGCCGTAGCTAAAGAGCTGGAAGCGGAGAACTACCACGACATCAAGCGTATTGCGGCACGTAAGGATAACGTGCTGCGGCTCTGGGACTACCTACTGGAGCTGCTGAAGGCACGCAGGCAGAGGCTGGAGATGAACCTGGGTGTGCAGCGTGTCTTCCAGGAAATGCTCTACATCATGGACTGGATGGATGAGATGAAGGTGAAGAAGCGAGGGAGGCAGGAGGGAAAGAGAGAGAGAGAGAGTGGGTGGTGGGAGTGCACTAAAAGCAAGAGAAGTAAAACTGAGAGAAGTAGCGAAGAATGTCCTGTTCTAATGCATTTTATTAACCAAATAATAATGAAATGTAAACCGTTATGTTGTGATTACTCGCTTCTCTCCACAGATGCTACTGCTGTCTCAGGACTACGGGAAGCACTTGCTGGGAGTGGAAGATCTGCTCCAGAAACACGCTCTGGTGGAGGCTGATATCGCCATCCAGGCCGACCGAGTGCGGGCCGTCAACGCCAACGCACAGAAATTCGCTGTTGATGATGAAGGTGAGGAGAAATATGGATAAAAGCACAATTACTGCTGTACCGATACCAGTATTTTGACCTCATTTTGTTTTCCATGCACCATTACAGCACTGAAAAAGTAGTTCCATGTCTGAAACGAGCCATTAATATTATTATTATTATTATTATTATTCACAAATTATTATTTACAAACATTATTGGCTGAAGAATTTGTTAAAGTGTATTAGGAGTTCAACACCTCTCTGAATTTTCTTTTATTCCTTCGCTTTAAAAGCCACTTTCTCTTTTCGCATTTTCTTCTTCTCTCCTTGCCTTCCTGTTTATCTCAGTCTCTTATGGTTCTCCTGTGTCTGCCACTTCCTACAGGTTACAAGCCGTGTGATCCGCAGGTGATCCGTGATCGCGTGGCTCACCTGGAGTTCTGCTACCAGGAGTTGACGCAGCTGGCGGCTGAGCGACGCGCACGTCTGGAGGAGTCTCGTCGACTCTGGAAGTTCTTCTGGGAAATGGCTGAGGAGGAGGGTTGGATCCGTGAGAAGGAGCAGATCCTGTCATCAGACGACGTCGGCAAGGACCTGACTGGTGCCGTGCGTTTGCTGAGTAAGCACCGGGCGCTTGAGGACGAGATGAGTGGCCGAGCCGGGCACCTGCAGCACACGGTGCGTGAGGGTCAGGCGATGGCTGACGCCGGACACTTTGGCGAGGCCAAGATCCGCGAGCGTGTGGCCGATGTGCAGGCTCAGTGGACGGCGCTGGAGCGACTCGCTGCAGTCCGGAAGGCACGTCTAGAGCAGGCGTGCAGCTTGCACCAGTTCCAAGCTGATGCTGACGATGTGGACGCCTGGATGCTGGACGCGCTGCGCATCGTCTCGAGTGACGACGTCGGCCACGATGAGTTCTCCACGCAGGCGCTGGTTAAGAAGCACAAGGACGCGGTAGCCGACGTGGCCAGCTACCGGCCCGTGATCGATTCACTCCACGAGCAGGCTCAGGCACTGCCCGATGAGCTGGCCCAGTCAACCGACATCAGCGAACGCCTGGCGGGCATCGAGGAGCGCTATAAGGAGCTGGCAGAGATCACCCGGCTGAGGAAGCAGGCTCTGCAGGATGCACTGGCTCTCTATAAGATGTTCAGTGAGGCTGATGCCTGCGAGGTCTGGATCGACGAGAAGGAGCAGTGGCTCAACAGCATGGAGATTCCAGAGAAGCTGGAGGACCTGGAAGTTATTCAGCACAGGTGAGGAGTTAAAGGTTGGAGGTTGAAACTGAACATGATTTACTTGGTAGAATAGCTATTTATCAGGCCTGTGCTTGAGGATGTGATGATTTAAGATTGATATCGTGATCAATAATGTCATCGTATACTTGCCTGAGATATTATGGATATAATTTTATTATATTGTTTAAAAAAGAAAAAGTACAGACTGATGTAAAATTGTTTGTATTTGATCTTTAATGCCTGACCCATGCCTGGTTTGGTGTGTGGCGTTTGATTCTATAGCTTTGTACAGGAATGTAGCGAACAGGCACTATGAAGTGTTCCTTCATCTCCAGCGAAGGTTATATGAAACAACGATGAAGTCATGGTAGCATACTGTGGAAAAGCCTCACATGTCTATACAGTGTGCAACAGAAATCACACATTAGGAGCATTTATTGCACCAGATGTCCCTGCTGAGTCACGCAGAGTCGCGAGAAAGCCAGAACCGAGGCTCTTCGGCTCCTTTGCGGCTCCGCAACTAAGCAGCATCACTATTGTTTCCATTTTCACATCCATCGGTGGCCCTTGAGAGTTTCATTTCAGTTCAACAATGAATCCAATATGCACTTGTCAAGCTCCATTCTCAGTTTTATCTTCGGTGCCAAGTAAATGAATGATGTGTTCCAGGTTCGAGAGTCTGGAGCCTGAGATGAATAACCAGGCGTCCCGTGTCGCTGTGGTCAATCAGATCGCCCGGCAGCTGATACACAGTGGACACCCCAGCGAGAAGGACATCAAGGCTCAGCAGGACAAACTGAACACCAGGCAGGTTTCAACATTTATCTCGAGGGTTCAGAATTCAAAAGAATGTTGTTGTTTTTTTTTAAAACACATCGGCCAAACCGAAGGTCCGTACTGCACACGAACCTACGTGCACATTAAACTTAAACAGTGTGATCAAATATACACCTTCAGTTCAGTTCAATGCGATTCAATATGCTTTAATCAGTGACATCATCACAAAGCAGAGATGTAGAAATGTAGAGAAGACAAACAATCTACAGCCAACAGCATATTTAAATTAAATCAATTCTGCTGAAGGTAATGCTTCAGAATAGTAATCGTAGTAAAAGGAATTGCTCGGGAATGTAAAAAAAAATGTCAACGTGGTACGAGTCAAAATAGGCTGAACACATCAAAATACTTAGAATGAAAAAAATTCCCACAGCTCAGTCTGTCTTCTGTGGTAAATCTAAATCTTACAAACCGGTCCATTTTAGATGATCCTCTAATGATTTCTTATATATCCATGTGCCTGAAATCTGCATTTCTAAAACGAGATTTAACAAAATGTGTTTTGAAATATATTTCATTGAAGTTTTTTGTTTTTTTTAATGACAGCTTTGTCCTCTTCGAACCCTGTGTGCGGTGTCAAGATGTAAGGAATAAAACTTGGTGGTGTGCTGTTATAGAAAAAATAACCAACCGAGGCAGAGTTAATGTTAGCACACCGAAGTTGGTAGTTTCTAGAGATGCACCAATGTATTGGCTGATAATCGGTATCGCCCGATAAAGGCAATTTTTCACGCTATCGGCTACCGATAGTTTAAAAACATCCGACGATCAGGGCCGATTGTATCCTGTCGATCAAAAGAGGGCGGGAAAACACATCGAATTTGTGCTGTGTGTAAAGAAGATGTCTCCTGTGTTGAATTACTTTGATTTGGGTGACAGTGATGACAAAACTGCAGTTTGTAATCTCTGTACCGCATGTTAATGAACGAGTGCTTTTACACCGGACGCTGCAGCAGTGAAGCGGGAGTTTCGGCGTTGAGTCAAATTAAAAAAATTTTTGCCACGCTACTTGCGCTGAATTAAAGCGGCAGTACACGGTTGAAAGATTTAAATGAAGATGAGTTGACAAAAAAAGGTATATATTGTTAAAAAAAATGCCTATATTATTAATGCCTTTTCTGTATAAAAGGCAGAACCACCAAACTATTGGTATCATAACATAACAGTTCACAGTTCATTTACTGAGTACGTAAATATCCACAAATACTCCTCTGTAGGTGGAGCCAGTTCAGAGACTTGGTGGACCAGAAGAAGGAGTCGCTTAACTCAGCGCTGGGTGTCCAGAACTATCACCTGGACTGCAACGAGACCAAGTCGTGGATCCGTGAGAAGACCAAAGTGATCGAGTCCACTCAGGACCTGGGTAATGACCTGACCGGAGTCATGGCACTGCAGCGCAAGCTGACGGGGATGGAGCGGGACCTGGCCGCCATCGAGGCCAAACTGGGTGACCTGCGTGGAGAGGCAGAGCGTCTGGCAGCTGAGCATCCTGAACAAGCCAAGGCTATCACGGGCAGGTTGGCGGAGATCGGCGGTGTCTGGGAAGAGCTGAAGGACACGCTGCAAAACCGCGAGGCCTCTCTGGGTGAAGCAAGCAAGCTGCAACAGTTCCTCCGCCAGCTGGATGACTTCCAGTCATGGCTGTCTCGCACGCAAACGGCCATCGCCTCTGAGGATATGCCCAACACCCTAGCCGAGGCTGAGAAGCTTCTCGCCCAACACGAAGGCATCAAGCACGAGATCGACAATTACGAAGAGGACTACCAGAAGATGCGGGACATGGGCGAGATGGTGACCCAAGGCCAGACGGACGCCCAGCACATGTTCCTGAGGCAGCGGCTGCAGGCACTGGACACCGGTTGGAACGAGCTGCATAAGATGTGGGAGAACCGTCAGAACCTCCTGTCCCAGTCTCACGCCTACCAACTGTTCCTCAGGGACACTAAGCAGGCCGAGACCTTCCTCAACAATCAGGTAATGTTTTGATGTTTGCACAGTCGAGTAAAATATGAAAACCTTTATAAATACCGTATGTACAGTTCTCTAAGACGTTATGTGTGTTCCATCGACACTTTTCATATAAAATATTATTCAAGTTTCTTAAAATGCTAAGAAAAACATTTTTATTCCTAATCTCATGTTTTCTTTCTGCAGGAGTATGTGCTGGCCCACACTGAGATGCCCACCACTCTAGAAGGAGCAGAAGCTGCTATTAAGAAGCAAGAGGACTTCATGACCACTATGGACGCCAACGAGGAGAAGATCAACGGCGTGGTGGAGGCCGGACGCAGACTGGCCAGTGACGGAAACATCAACGCTGAGAAGATTCAGGAGAGAGCAACTTCCATTGATGACAGGTTACAGAAATACACACGTATTCATTTTCTCTTAGAATTCGTGTAATGGCTTTTGACGAGTAACTAAAATTTATTTGAATTTGTCTCTTCATTCACCTGAGCTTTACACAGATTGGGCTGTATTCAGAGCTCAGTGAAAGAAATTCAGAAATTATGCGAGAGTTAACACTGGATTTTTTTTTCGAATGCAGAATTGCTCGAGTGAGACACAGTACCACTGTCTGACACGATTACGTCACACTGAAATGTATGTTTTATGCTGTAAATACACTCAGAAACTATAGACTGCCATTTGAGGCCAATATTAAACATACGAATATGACATAATTAATTAACAGTCCCTGTAATGTCCAATGTCTATAAATAAACGACTGGTTTATTTATAGATGAAGTGATTCTTTTTTTATTACATTCCTTCAGTCCATATTTTTATGCGTCAACAACACACAGGTGATTTGCATATTCTTAAAAGGGAGCCCAGAAAATCAACTTCAGCATGTGCGTTACCCGTTTCTGAATATGCCTAACTTTCCCTGCATACATTTTCAAGTAACTTTTGGATTTAAAGGTGTAGTCGAATGGATAAGTGTATAAAGTCGCTGAGGAAACTTGTTTGGATGCGCCTGCTGTCAGTCATTTTATAGACACTCTACTCTAGATCCAGGGGGTGGAGCTTCATTAACATGGGCGGGAATCATTTCAATTTTGAACCCACCTAACCGTTAGAGACCTAATCTTGAAAAAAAAAAAGGCTAATATTACCTAATGCACCGTTAAATTCCCAATGATAAATTACGGCGTACTATAACGATGACTCGGTTGTGACTGAACGAATTCGTGACTTTCAAACCTTTACCCTGCAGACATAAGAAGAACCGTGAGGCGGCTGTGGAGCTCCTGATGAGACTTAAAGATAACCGAGACCTACAGAAGTTCCTGCAGGACTGCCAGGAGGTACAGATCCACATACTGCATATTGCATATTGAAATTTCAACAATTCTTCCCATTTACGTGAAATCAGCCAAATCAGTCAGCCAAGACATGTTTGATGTATGAACTTTACGTTATTTTTTCTTTATGCTTCAAGTGCTTTTAAGTTGTTCAGCATTTTAGTTTTCTTTGATGTGGTTTTTGACAAACTTGTCTATATAAAACTGAACAAAAGGATGTCACAGAGCTAAGAACAGTTATAGCTCCATCTTGAAGCCAAATCGTTTTTATTAGAGTCGGGTAGGAGGCGTGGCCCAAAGTTTGACGTCGGAATTATACATTAAATGGATTTGGATGATATTATAGTTCCAATTTAATTAATTTCTTTACTATTTTATAGAAACTGTTTATGTAGAAATACTGCTACTGAGGCGCTTCGTGTTTGTTCATGCACGTCTAATGATTTAGACATGTAGTTTGTACAATGCTAAACAGTTAGCCAGACACGTCTTGGCTAATCGGCTAAATTTCGAGGTTAAGGAGGACTCCAGCACATACTGATACGCGGACGCTATGGGAACAAAGTTTGGACTTTTCATGTGTTTGTATACCAGCTGGTGTATCTTTAAAAGTCTTTCACACGCTTTTGACGAACATCTGCGAGCATCGATGCGCCTCCTGTTGCTTAAGCTTTCTTCTTTCTGTTGTGTGTGTCCGCAGCTGTCTCTGTGGATAAACGAGAAGATGCTGACGGCGCAGGACATGTCGTACGACGAGGCCAGAAACCTGCACAGCAAGTGGCTCAAGCACCAAGCCTTCATGGCCGAGCTCCAATCCAACAAAGAGTGGCTGGAAAAGATTGATAAAGTTAGTCTGAGGTTTAATTGCTTTACTTTTTTGCCTAGCTGACATGCCTCAGATGAGTGTGTGAGGTCAGTGGTAGACAAAGCCAAAGTGGATGAGTAATGCTAGGGAACACAGACTTAGCTCCAAAACATCAGTGGAACAGCAGCGATGTCCTCTTTTAGAGATTTACAGAAATGAAGATGAATCTTTAATGGTTTGAGGTTTGAGATAGCCAGTTACGGCTACACAGTTATCTCTCCCTTCATCCTTCATCTTTATTTTATTCATTTTGTTGGCCTTTATGCGTTCATTCCAGGGTAGCTTGAGGAAAGCAAGTGCCCCCTAGTGGTCGAGTGTGTTAATGGACGTGCTGACTAATTTCAAGGGCACATTATCTACATTTCAGTTCTTAATACTTTTATTATAATATTATTATTGAGTAATACTTTTATTAATACATATACATGATCGTGTATAATAAAGACGTGTAACAACGATGTATAGTAATAGATTCTGTCTTGTGATCTAATTACCATGACAAAACAATACATGCACGAACATTATTAAATTAATTATTTGTTTGTTTTTGGAATTAAAAAAAAATTTTTTTGGTTTATTTTAGATTTTTTTTGTCTCATTTATTTATGTTTCTAATTAATTTATTTATATTTTCTAACGATTATTATTGTTCAATGTTTTGGATCGTAAGTTTATTATTTTTATTATAATTGAAATCCAGGACCAACCTGCAGAATCCATCCAGAACCTTTTTTTTTTTCTTTTTTTTTTTTTTAAAACTGCTGAGGAAAAAATAATCAAATCAGTTGGATTTAGTTAGCTGAGGTAGTTCATTTACTTTTGTATTAAAAAAAAAAAATCGACTTGTTACATAATACATAATAAAAATGTAGCATCTTGCCTAAACCCCTTTCCCTTTGTCTCTCCATCTCTGTAGGAAGGGATGCAGCTGGTCTCAGAGAAGCCTGAGACAGAGGCCGTGGTCAAGGAGAAGCTGACGGTACTGCAGACGCAGTGGCAGGAGCTTGAGTCCACCACGCAGACCAAAGCGCAGTGCCTGTTCGATGCCAACAAGGCCGAGCTGTTCACGCAGAGCTGCGCCGATCTCGACAAGTGGCTGGCGGGTCTGGAGGGTCAGATCCAATCAGACGACTACGGCAAAGATCTAACCAGTGTCAACATCCTGCTGAAGAAACAACAGGTACGAGCAGCGGGGACATTGTTTCAAGTCTGCAGATCGAGCTGATTTAAAATTGATAGCTACTGTATGTAGAATACCATGGGGTGCTAAGGGTACACAGAGCGTATACCACCTGTGAAAAGGTCATGTGACCATAACGCATGAAGTGACAGCATATGAGCATATACTGTAGCAATATATCAAATATATAGATATGGATAAACATGAGGTGAAATAAGTTTAAACGCAAATAAGTCTCTGTAGTCTCTGCATCCCTGTACAATAATTGTTATAAAAGAAATATAAAGTGCTTGAAATGCATTTGAAATGTTTTTGTGTAAGATTTCTACTTCCTCAAGCTTCTTATTATCGCCGGTCTTGGAAACCCACTGCGCTGAACAGTTTGAGTTTTTACCTACTGATCAGCTTCGTGAGTTGGCTCGGATTTGCCGTCATTAGAGAAAACATCACACGATGCAGAGCAGCAGGACGCGGAGATGACATTTTTGAAACAAGACTTGAATCATTTGAATCAAAGTTGAAACAAGACTTGAATCATTTGAATCATGTGTGCATGAATCAGTTTTTTTTTTAAATGTTTACAATTTACAGAAAGTAGATTCCAGGCATTTTAAGGATTCAAATTAATCAAACTATATTTGTAATTAATCAAACAAATTTTTTTCTTTTAAATCTACTTCAGAAGTACAAAATCATGGAATTTAAAGATACGTCCATATTTCCAGTCCTGGGAAAAGTATTGAAATTCAATAAAACGAAAATAAAAACAGGGAAAAATAGAAACGGAAAAATCGATCTAGTATCGATAATCTATGATTATACAAAATATATCCAGATGTATTTTTTTCATTTACAGTACTCTGATTTACTGCACTTGTGGATCTTTTTACTTCTTTTAAGAATAAGGTATTTCTTAATATAAGCAAAATTATAGATATATTTCCCTGTGTTCAGTTAGATAATGAAAAGTCCATATTGAATCAAGGTGTACAAACTTTTAACTGGCAATATAAGACATGAGAGTATCAATAATCCAAATCATCTCACCAGATTTACGGAATTCAGTGACTGCTTTCCCTCGGAAATGTAAAGCAAGCTTGTTGTCTTGCACAGATGCTGGAGAAGCAGGTGGAGGTGCGTAAGAGGGAGGTGGAGGAACTTCAGTCGCAGGCTCACGTGCTGCAGCAGGAGGGCAAGGACACGGACGAGGTGGACGGGCGGCGCGAGGTGGTGGAGAAGAAGCTCCAAGAGCTGCTCGATCCTCTTCAGAAGAGGAAGAACTTTCTCATGGCTTCCAGGGAGATTCACCAGTTTAACCGCGACGTCGAGGACGAAATTGTGAGTCGAACCTTCGTCGGTTGACGGTCTAACGACCGAGTGTTTGAGTAAGTGTGTGAGACATTAATGACATCATTTCCTTCATTTCACAGCTCTGGGTTGAGGAGAGGATGCCTCTGGCTACTTCAACAGACCATGGGCACAACTTACAGACTGTTCAGATGCTCATCAAGAAGAACCAGGTGAGCCGTTAAGCTGTACCGAAACACACACGTTAGAATCTGCTGAACAATCAAACCTTTGCGTTCGGTTTTCCTCGTGATATCGCTCAGACCTTCCTTCCAGACCCAACATCACTGCTACACTTCCTGTGTGACACACACTTCCACCACATCGTGCCTTTTTTTTTTCATTCAGACCCTGCAGAAGGAGATCCAGGGACACCAGCCACGCTGCGATGACATCTTCGAGCGCAGCGAGAGCATCGTGACGGAGGACACCCCGAGCGTGGAGGCTATCAGAGCACGTCTCGCTGAGCTACAAGACCTCTGGAACCTCCTCATCCAGGAGACAGCGAAGCGGCACGAGCGGCTGGAGGAGGCCCATCAGGCGCAGCAGTACTACTTCGACGCGGCCGAGGCGGAGGCCTGGATGAGCGAACAGGAGCTTTACATGATGTCAGAGGAGAAAGCTAAGGTGTGTACAGTTTGAAGCAACTGCTGGAAGTGTAAAGTAGGCGGGGAAAGTGACAAGTGTGCTGGTTATGGCATGTATAGAAAACTGAAATATACTTTTATATATAAATTTATATTAAACTGCTCAGTCACAGTATTTTTTCCAGTTCGGTTTGCTAAAATACTCAAATCCACATCTAATAATAATAATAATAATAATAATAATTCCTTACATTTATATATAGCGCTTTTCTAGACACTCAAAGTATGGAGGTGGGTCTCCTCAACCACCACTAGTGTGTAGAGTCCACCTGGATGATGCGACGGCAGCCATATTGCGCCAGAACGTCCACCACACACCAGCTATTAGTGGAGAGGAGAGAATGATGTAGCCAAGTCAGAGATGGGGATTATTCAGGGGCCATGATAGAGAACGACACCAGGTTGTGTCCCTACTCTTTATGAGAAGTGTCCTGGGATGTTTAATGACCACAGAGAGTCAGGACCTCGGTTTAACGTCTCATCCGAAAGACTGTATTGTTTTTATAGTGTCCCTGTCCCTATACTGGGACCCATTAGGATCCACACAGACCACAAGGTGAGCGCCCCCTGCTGGCCTCACTAATACTTCCAGCATCAACCTTAGTTTTCCCCAGGAGGTCTTCCATCCAGGTACTGGCCAGGCTCAACCCTGCTTAGCTTCAGTGGGACACCAGGCAAGAACTGCAGGGAGATTTGGTACTGGCACCTGGAGCACAATGCATGCTATGGAATTAGTACGCAAGTGATTTTCCTCCCTAAAAAAAAAAATAAAAGCAAGGAATATCATTTCACATGGAAAGACATGATTAGTGGCTGAATTGGATGGTTTTCCAAGCATTGTGTAACTAGCTGCATATCGCAGAAGTAAGTACTACCAAGGAAACCACGGCAACCAGTAAACTCATGATAGAAATGCACACGATGAGCGTATGATGCAGAGCAAATTTGGGGGAAACATCTCCTGGTGTGACCGTGTGGTTAAACATCAAGCAAGTTTTTCTGTGATTTATTATAATCCCATCCAGACGAAATGATCCTAAAACTATTAGCTGGTTAAGCTGCTGTTTGATCGCTCGTGTTTTGTTTCTCTGTCAGGATGAACAGAGCTCCGTAGCCATGCTGAAGAAACACCAGATCCTAGAGCAGGCGATGGAGGACTACGCCGACACCGTTCATCAGCTCTCCAAGACCAGCCGCGGTCTGGTGGCTGACAATCACCCCGAAAGGTACACCAGCCTCCCTCATCTCAATCCCCACATCCTGATTTATTATAGCAATCGGTCATTTTACAAAGCCTAATAATTCATATTTTACTGATCTTGGACTTGGATTGAGGACTGAGGGTTTTTTTTTTTTTAACAATCCCTAGAGTTTTAACGCAGGTTTCCTGAACAGGTTTGGAAAAGTTTGGAATTTAAAGGCACTCATTTCCATATTCAGAATTCGTTTTTCGGAAGCGTGCACGTTTAACGTCGATACTATGAGTAGCAGCCGCCGGCTTCCAAACTACAAAGGATATAGAGTATATTTAGGTTTTTTTTTAAAGTGTAGAGTGATGTCAAGCGTGTTTTTATGTTTCAGCCAATCAGGTCGCAGCTGAGTGTCGGTAAAAAAATAATGACAAAAATATTATATTACAAAAACGTAATCATGATTCATGAACATGGGCATCAAAGGTTAGTGAGTGAGTATAAGATTTACAACTTTATTTCATTTTATTGCCAATACTCCAGTATTGCACACTAACGAAGGACTCGAAGGAGTCAAATCGGAATTTGGATCTGACACAGATACTCTGATTCTCACCCGTTCAAAGATGAGTCATTTTTACCTGATTGATTTGGATTCGTTTGAATGTGTCTGATGCTTCCTGTGTGTGTCTGTTGGCTCTGCAGTGAGAGAATAGGCATGCGGCAATCACAGGTGGATAAGCTGTACGCAGGACTGAAGGACCTTTCGGAGGAGAGGAGAGGAAAACTGGACGAGAGGTTCCGTCTTTTCCAGCTGAACCGCGAGGTGGACGATCTGGAGCAGTGGATCGCTGAGAGAGAAGTGGTGGCAGGATCTCACGAGCTGGGCCAGGACTACGAGCACGTCACTGTAAGCCTGCAGGAGAATCAATGATTTGCGCTCCACCTTTAACTTTTTTTCCTCTTTCCATGTGTCTTTCTGGATGTCCAGGACGGCCATGTTTCATTTTTATTATGCTTACTTAAAATAATTGCACTAAACGAAAGCTTCACCATATCGACGATTATTTTACGTTTTTTTTATCCTTTGTTAAATAACAACACATTTTTTGTAATGCCGTAGTTGATCTATTCTCTTTCTCTCAGATGCTGCAGGAACGTTTCCGTGAGTTCGCCCGCGACACCGGGAACATCGGTCAGGAACGTGTGGACGGTGTAAACCGGATGGCCGATGACCTCATCAACGCCGGCCACGCTGACGCTGCGACCGTCGCCGAGTGGAAGGACGGGCTTAACGAGGCCTGGGCGGACCTTCTGGAGCTGATCGACACTCGCACACAGATCCTCGCGGCTTCCTACGAGCTGCATAAGTTCTACCACGACGTCAAGGAGATCCTGAGCCGCATCCTGGACAAGCACAAGAAGCTTCCGGAAGAGCTCGGACGAGACCAGAACACGGTGGAGGCACTCCAGAGGATGCACACCACCTTTGAACACGACATTCAAGCACTGGGGACGCAGGTACATAAGGCTTTAATAGAATGAATTAGCTTGAACCTACTGCTGTGATTATGACACTACTTATTCAAATGGTATTGTTTAATGTAAACAGACACAGACAGTAAAATCCCAGTGTTTTGTATTATATTAACAGGGATATTTCATTTTTAATTAATTGCATCTTTAAGATAAAAATGACCTGAACATGATCTCTGATCCAGATGTCACATTTCCTCTCTCTCTCTCTCTCTCTCTGTGTGTGTGTGTGTAGGTCAGGCAGCTGCAGGACGACGCGACACGTTTGCAGTCGGCGTATGCCGGCGATAAGGCTGACGATATCCAACGGAGGGAGAGCGAAGTCCTGGACGCGTGGCGGAACCTTCTGGAAGCCTGTGAAGGACGGAGGGCGCGTCTGCTCGACACCGGAGACAAGTTCCGCTTCTTCAATATGGTGCGTGACCTCATGCTCTGGATGGAGGACGTCATCCGTCTCATCGAGGCTCAGGAGAATCCCAGGTGAGTGTGAGGACTGAAATGTGCTGACTCTGCACAAAAAAGTTGGGACGCCGCGTGAAATGTACATAAAAACAGAATACAACGGTTTGCGAATCTCATAAACCCATATGTTATTCACAATAGAACATAGAAAACATATCAAACGTTTAAACTGAGGGAAATGTAGCATTTTAAGAAACAAATAAGGTCGTTTCGAATTCGATGGCCGCAACACGTCTCAAAAAAGTTGGGACGGGGACAGCAAAAGGCTGGAAAAGTAAAGTGTTACTGAAGAGAAACAGCTGGAGGAACATTTTGTAACTAATTGAGGTTCATTGGCAACAGGTCAGTAAGATGCTTGGGTGTAAAAAAATGTGTACCTTTTTATAAGTAACTTTTTTTTGGAATTGGGGTTGTAGGAAAACCTGTGTGCTTCTTTTATTTTATTATTAGGTGTAGAAAATTCTTGGTAAATCTACCTACAGTGTGTACATTACTTGTATGTATAATCCTGATAATCCTTGGATGTACGTCCTGAAATGTCACGACATATACAACGTGTGTTGTTTGGGTTCATGGGTAAAATTAAATTTCGCTTGACCGTGTGTCTGCTCACTGGGTTGCTGCAGGGACGTCTCCTCTGTGGAGCTACTTATGAACAACCACCAGGGCATCAAGGCCGAGATCGACGCGCGCAACGACAGTTTCACCGCCTGCATCGAGCTGGGCAAGTCTCTACTGGCACGCAAACACTACGCATCAGATGAGGTGAGGGACAAGCCTGCGCACTCTAAATATGGAAATAAAATGGAGCAGTGTACAGTACAGTCCACTGTGGTGTTTCCATTCTTACACTTGCGATTGCAAGTACACTAAATAATCGTTTTTCACTTGCATCTTGTGCACAGATTAAAGAAAAGTTGCTACAGTTGACGGACAAGAGGAAAGAAATGATTGACAAATGGGAGGACAGATGGGAGTGGCTAAGACTGAGTAAGTCCCACGTATTCGTTTCCTCCAACAGGACGTGCTCATTTGTCATTGGAAAAAAGCACAACTTGTGTTAAGCATTAGATATTTTCAGTATATACCATGGTCTGTCAGAATACTCGATTCTGATTGGCTGGAAGGTGTGCGTTCAAACACAGGTGCACAGGTAGTAAATTAACGCGCTGCTGCGTATAAACAATTGTAACCATAGTAACATAGTCTCTCTCTCTCTCTCTCTCTCTCTAATAACTATTTATTATAATTCATTCACATAAATGTAAGCTTATCGCACTACTTTATCTCTAAGTATGACTTACAGATCTGACAACCCGTATATAAGATAACTAAAAAAAATTAACCGCTATTTTATCCTTTCAGTCCAATTTCACACTGCAAACATGAATGACAGCTTTAACTCGTCAGTGCTGGCAAGCGACCGCGGTATAAGCGGGATAATCCACGGCTGGTTGTGCGTTACGCCATTTTAATGCACTCCGCTTGGCATCGGGTCGTTCTGTGGCTCCGTGTCGTGCATTAAAATCACGTAACGCACACCTAGTTGTCTGTGGATTAACCCTTACCTATAGCTAACAGAGAATGTTCAGCAGATTCGAAGAATTCACTAATGTTAATAGAACGTTGCTCACACAACCTTCCGAGCAATTTTGTAAGAGCTCCAAGAAACATGACATGAAAACATAATATCTTCATAATATCTGGAAAATTCGACTGATTAAACATTTCATTGAATCATAGGTTTATGTATAAGACAATACATATACATAAGTTTATATATATAGATAGATAGATATATCTGTCATTTTAAGCCTCATTGTCTTTAATGATAACCTGAAATCAGAACCACCAAAGTGCTTAGATTCATAATTCATAATTAAGAAAATTATTTTTTTTCCTGTAATCTTCCACTAAAGTGCAGTGACTTTCACAAAAAAATAATAATAACCAGTAAAATAAAAAAAAACCCAATAAAATCACAAAAAATAATAATAACCAGTCAGCAAAGACACGCCCATATTTTATAATCCAATCAAACTCAAAAGTGAGGTTCAGGAAGTAGATATGCCATTATTTTTATATTCCATAGATCATTTGATTTTTAGCGCTTTCTTTTTTTTTTTAAATACCTGATTAGACTAACCATGAGCTATGACATTATGATATAAATAGTAGTATACACTCTCATAGAACCCACAAGTCTGATTGTAACTTTTTTCAAAATAGCGTTTAATTCAGAATTAGCGTAACACTTCAGTACTACATTACCCAGAATCCCGAAGGTAAACCCACCCGTGGTTTCCATGGAGATATGTGACGTGTGAATTGACGCCAGACCGTCTTGCATCGTGGGATTAAAAACAGATCGCTTCGTGAAACGTAATAACTCTGATATAGTAATAATCATCGAAAATAAGACTGTGACATCACGAAAGGGAACATTCACTTCCAGAACCGTGGCTGCTGGAAAAGTGGGCGTGTCCCTATTGACCTGATTAAATTGATAGAACCATCGTCCCACCCACCCATCCAGATGTGCTGTTTAATTCAGAAATCATGTTGTGGAACGAACCATTTTTTAAAAAAATCAAGTTTCGCATTCTCTTTCACGTTTATTATTATTAGCTCAGTGTCATGTTCCTCATTCCGATATGATATGAAACGCAGAAGTTGTGTGTGTGTGTGTGTGTGTGAGTGTGTGTGTGTGTGTGAGTGTGTGTGTGTGTAGGTATGTTCTCTTTTACTCATCCTGGCACTCACTTCCCTTTATTCTGTCTGTGTGTGTGTGTGTGTGTGTAGTTTTGGAAGTGCACCAGTTTTCAAGGGACGCGGGGGTAGCCGAGGCGTGGTTGCTGGGTCAGGAGCCGTACCTGTCCAGTAAGGAGGTGGGTCAGAGTGTGGACGAGGTGGAGAAGTTGATCAAGAGGCACGAGGCATTCGAGAAGTCAGCCGCTACCTGGGAGGAACGCTTCTCTGCGCTGGAGAGGCTGACTACGGTGAGATACACACCCCATTACTTTTAGTCATTTTAGCGCACTTTTTTTTCCCCCAGCAATCGTAAATATGTGTGTGTGTGTGATGGTATATCATGTAATCATCTTATACGTTTATACATCTTTACCAGAGATACCAGACTGTGTTCATGAAGGGATTAAAGCCATAGGAGATCATTCATTATTACGTTACCCGCTTAGCTTTCAGTCAGAATAGAGCTTTAGTTTGCTCGAACTAGGTTATTTTTTCTATTATTTTTCATTGAAAATCATCCTAATTATTATTATTGTTATTATTATTATTATTATTAATAATATTGATTTCATTATTAATTATTATGAATTATAACCTACTTGTACATGCTGGCATTTGAGCAGAGTTGAAGGGTGATAGTCTGGGGTATTTCCTGTACTTTTCTTTTAATTTTGTGTCACAATTTTTTTGTCTGGATGTTTTATTTATATGCTGCTTTATTGTTTTATTTTTGTACAAGTCTTATGCTATTTTATTTCTTGTGCCATTTTTTCCATGTACAACACTTTCTTATTAATAATATCTAATATCTTAATAATTAATAATAATAAGAAGAGGCAGAATCAGTTGTATTTTTTAATTAGTTTTTTTTATTCTTTTATATTTAAAAAAAAATAATTTTCATCTTTAGTATTATTATTATTATTTATTTAGTACTGTGCTTTAATAGGAGAATACTCAAAAACGGTCTTGTGTGATGCCTGAAGTTGATTATTTTTCTGTAACAGCATCTCCTGAAGTGTTTTTTTTCCCTCTTATACCACTGCAATTCGCCAAATATTCACATCTTTTAATTAAAGAACGATACATGATACTTTTGATCACTTTATACTGTAGTTACTTACAGTGTTGCTGAGAAACTGGAAAACTGAAGACGTCCTAAAGCCTAAATGTTAAATAAACATCTCCTCATGAAAAACTTCACCATATTTAGTATTATTAAAGATTATGCATTTTTCTTTGTTAAATAACGACACGTTTTACGCTTATTAAGTGTAGTTTATACGGGGAATCGGGCGTACAAGTCCCAGTGAAGGATCCGTTATTATAGAAACGATAGCGTGTTAGAATTTGACTTGCATCGTATTGTCGGAGCCGCCGTTATCGGAAAGGAACGCTCTTGTGAGGAATGTTTTCTCGAAAGCAGAAGTATCGTGACCTGTGACTGAAATGAGGGCAGTACACGCTCTTCCTCATAGCCAGTACTTCCTCTTCTATAATAATCAGATTTACTTGCATGATTGTAGAGTTACGGTCGCAGCGTTTCTCCTTCTAGGCTTCCTTTTCAATATGTACATTACCGAATCATCAGCTACAATTTCAGAAAGAAACGATTTCTTTCATAAAGGGAAGTGAATTTCCTCTTCGTACAAAGGAGTAGGGGAAATGAGCAAAGTGTGTTTGTGTGTCAAATCGGTGTGACCTGTTCTTCTTCCTCTCTCAGTTGGAGTTACTGGAAGTGAGAAGAAGGCAAGAAGAAGAGGAGAGAAGAAGAAAACCCCCGACGCCAGAGCCGGAGCAGGAGATCGAGGCACAGCAGAGGTAATCATGCTCACAAACTCACTGTAGAAGAATGTATTGGTTTTTTTTTTACCTTGTGAGACGTTCAGTAGTTCTGTTTGTTTTTAATCCTGCATAAAAAATTCCTCGTCTTTCCACAGAGAAGGAGAGCAGATTGCTCAGAACGGACTGCCGTCAGACCAGGAATCCCCACGGGTGAATTATCTTACATCCTAAACACGCGCACACACACACACACACACACACACACACACACACACACTCAGCCTAGCAATCTTGGCTCAAGTACTCAAACAGCTTTAACTCATGATTTGTTGCAGGGATTCACATGAAATTATGTATGTTTTGGACAAGATTCTTAAGACATCTGCAAAGTTTAGGGTGTGGTCACTCACATGGGGTGGGGTTAAGTTCAGCTCTTACTCAAGAACTGAGCTGTGAATTCATGAGTCTTGGTTTTGTGAGCCAGAAGAGAACAAGTAGCTGGGACTCTTGAGGTCTGTGTGGTCCATAAAAACGGAGAAGCTTCTTATCATTAAGTAGCAGTCATGTCAGAGCTGTGTGACTTCAGACACGCCCCCCTCAGCAGTGTATAAACTTTTCTCTGCTCTTCTCTCTCTGCGTCTCTGTCTTATCTCAGGACGGAGTGGACGGAGAAATCGTGAACGGCGTGCCCGAGCGGAGCTCTAAGGAGCCGAGTCCCATCCCATCCCCGACCTCAGGCAGACGCGGTAAGGGCAGCCAATCGTCCACCCTGCCGGCCAAAAGTCAAGAGTCTCCCTCCGCCCAGTTGGAGGGCTTCCTACACCGCAAGCATGAGTTTGAGGGCCACAACAAGAAGGCATCCAACAGGTAACTCCACCTTCTTCACGGATGGAAATTTAGCCACTTAAACTTGTAGTATTAACTATTCAGTAACTAGTAATGAAACTCATAGTAATGATTGTGTAGTTAGTTACAGCTCCTGAAGTTTGCATCATGTCTTCTGCATGGGAAAAAATCATTTGCATATTGTTATATTGGAAAACAATCAACGATGGTATGTTGTGATGAAGCACCCCAATGTTAATTACTGATATATTTAATGACAGCATGAAGTATTTTATTGCTCTTATACACAGCAATTTGCCAGCCCTAACATTTTTTTTTTTTATTAATAATAAAAAAAAAGACTTTTTTTATCCATTTATAGTTACATTTAATGTTGTGGAACGTCCATGAAATAAGTTACTTCCTGATATCGGTTACATTATAGCAGCTGTAAACTGTCATTCCCTCTCCCTAGCCTCTCCTCTCTTAAGTCATGTTATGCTGCTTTACCTCTGACTACGTTTACATGGAGAGCAGTAATCTAATTATTGACCTTATTCTGAATAAGACAATATTCTGATTGATTCACTCATGTTTACATGAGTGGCTTTTAGAATATTCCTTTGTCCCCGTTTTACATGTTATAGAACATAGGCACACGTCATTACGTCCCCGCGCCACGCCGGCCGACGTTCCCTCCAGAATTTCACGTATCCACATACAGTTCGTCATCGTTATGGAACCGTGTACAGTTTTGGGTATTTAATTTTTAATTTTACAAAAGCTTCAAGTGCAGTTAATTATTTGTCGTGCAAATAGACGACTGCTTGAAGCTGTGGGCTGTGTCCCAAAAAGCGTACCCACCTACTATATAGTATATAGCGATGCATGTATTTCTGCTACTGTATAGTATATAGAGATACATGTATTTCTCCTACTGTATAGTATATAGAGATACATGTATTTCTCCTACTGTATAGTATATAGAGATGCATGTATTTCTCCTACAGTATAGTATATAGAGATGCATGTATTTCTCCTACTGTATAGTATATAGAGATGCATGTATTTCTCCTACTGTATAGTATATAGAGATGCATGTATTTCTCCTACTGTATAGTATATAGAGATACATGTATTTCTCCTACTGTATAGTATATAGAGATACATGTATTTCTCCTACTGTATAGTATATAGAGATGCATGTATTTCTCCTACTGTATAGTATATAGAGATACATGTATTTCTCCTACTGTATAGTATATAGAGATGCATGTATTTCTCCTACTGTATAGTATATAGAGATGCATGTATTTCTCCTACTGTATAGTATATAGAGATACATGTATTTCTCCTACTGTATAGTATATAGAGATACATGTATTTCTCCTACTGTATAGTATATAGAGATGCATGTATTTCTCCTACTGTATAGTATATAGAGATACATGTATTTCTCCTACTGTATAGTATATAGAGATACATGTATTTCTCCTACTGTATAGTATATAGAGATGCATGTATTTCTCCTACTGTATAGTATATAGAGATACATGTATTTCTCCTACTGTATAGTATATAGACATACATGTATTTCTCCTACTGTATAGTATATAGAGAGACGTGTATTTCTACCTACTATATAGTAGGTAAGTATGCGGTTTGGGACGCAGCCATGCTCTCTTGTTTGCCGTCAAACGGTTGAGCACTGCCGTGTGTGTACGTGTCCTGTCACTAAATGCGGTGAAAACTCCCACACGACGTTAATACTGTGTGTACATGATTGTAACGCATTTCCATAATGCGACTAAAACAGGAATACTCCACATGTCTTAATTCGATTTGTGTTTACTTCGAGTATGACTTTAGTCGGATTAAGGTCATCAGAAATCGCTGTTTACATGCTAGTTTCTTAATCAGAGTATCGGGTTAATATCGGGTTAATATCGGATTATTGTTGTCCATGTAAACTCACCGACTGTTACAAATCTCTGACACTGGAGACTCCTTTAATAAAAGTTATCTCCTTATAGAAATCTTCACCATATCAACAAGTACACACGTATTTTAATCTGTTTATGTGGTGCGTCCGCTATAAAAGTTTCTCTGCAAGTTGTTAATACAGAAAGGAGAACATCTTGTATTAGAACTATTGTTAGAACACCTTCTGACCAATCAGAATGGAGAATTCGACAGAGCTGTTGTACAGTATAACGAGGATTGTAGGAGTTCACTCAAGAACTGAGGCGAACGTTTTGCTGATTTCAAAAATGCCTTTTGAAAAATCTCTCCCAGGTCCTGGCATAACGTGTACTGCGTTATCAACAACCAAGAGATGGGCTTCTACAAAGACAACAAGAACGCCGGGCAGGGCATCCCGTACCACAACGAGATCCCCGTCAGCCTGAAGGACGCCGTCTGCGAGGTCGCCATCGACTACAAGAAGAAGAAGCACGTCTTCAAACTGAGGTGAGCCGAACCTGCGCTAATCCGAAGTGATTAAAAAGAAATTACAGTAAAAAATGAGCAATTTGTTGTGACTTCTTGTCATGATTCTTTTTTTCCTTCTTTACAGAGTGACAAACGGAAACGAGTATCTCTTCCAAGCCAAAGATGACGTAAGGCACCGTTTTGAATTCTCAAATCAAAGGTTAAACATGTAGAAACCGCTCAGCAGTGCCTCCTTGTGGCAGACAGTGAAAAAAAAAATAATTAAAACCCACATCATCTCAAAATATCTACGATCTGCAGTGTTGGAAGCTTGGAAACTTCTGGAAACTTTACAGTTGATCTGCATTACTGATAATGAGCCTTATATAGAGAGCAAGCCGACATTAATATAGTTAGCCGATTTTAGCTAGAACTGGTAAGAGCGTTGTTATGGTTACAGTGTGAATTATTAGTCAATTAAATCTGTTGTTTGTAGTATATTGTATTATACAGTTCAATCTGAAATTGTTAGGCATTCCTCAATTTATTTCTCTGGAGAAACCTTAAAGTTTTTATGTAAAATCCTACAAAAAATTTTTTTAGAAAGAGGTTTTTTTTTAATTTTTTATAATAAGTTCAATCCCTCTAACAAATTGTCACAAATTCCTCATCTGAGCGCATGACATGGTTCTGAGCACAACAAGCGTTGCTTTCATGTCATTTTTACATTGTCATGTGCTTTGTTTCCATTCTAGTCTAGATAAACACTTCTTAAAAAAAAAAAAAAAAAGTTCCATGTAGCATAGCTAGTATTCTTTCATTTTTTATCCTAAGGGAACTCTTGAGGGTTCCAATTGTGAAGGTAAGACCCATTAATTGTCCAAAGAACCCTTCGAGAAACCATTCGAGGAAAGAAAGCAAAGCACAGGTTTGAGGAAACTGTGATTTTTGGACATCTTTGAAATGTTCAGCACATACCCTGTGTGTGTGTGTGTGTGTGTGTGTGTGGGTGTGTGTGTGATCTCTCACCCTTGTTCCCCATGTGACCTTTTCTCAGGAGGAGATGAACACGTGGATGCAGGCTATTCAGAACGCAGTCAGCGGCTCCTCCCCTTCGGACAAGTCTGACGTTACGCCTAGCAACCAGAGCACTCCTGCCTCCAGCCGTGCCCACACACTCCCGGCAACCGTCACCTTGACGACCGAGTCGAGCCCGGGCAAGCGGGAGAAAGACAAGGAGAAAGACAAAGAGAAGCGTTTCAGTCTCTTCAGCAAGAAGAAGCAGTAGAGACCAGTTCCCCTAGCAGCAGAGACGTCCCGTTTCCTCGCTTTCATCAAATTTGTCTTTTTATCTCTTCCTCTGTCTCTCTCTCTCTCTCTCTCTCTCATTCCTATCTGTTCACCTCATGTGATATTCCAGCATGCAAGCCGAAGAGCGAATACGCCACACTCTGTGCCTGAAGTCCCTCTGATCGGGTTCCAAAGTTACATAGAAAAAAAATATGATAAAAAAAAAAAAATTCTCAAAAAAAAAGTAAAAAGAACGATTTTTAGCTAGGGTGTGTCGTGGGTCAGGTTTGGAAATTCCGAGGACCAGATGTGTCTTTCTACTCCGTTCGATTTCTATTGTCTTTCGATTTAAAGCTATGATTTGAATTATTGATTATGAATATCACTCTTTTACGTAACTGTGTTGTTTCGGATGGGTTGGTTATTTAAAAAAAAAAAACAACAAAAACCCCCCCGCTTTCCTCAATTTTGTGAGGCTATCTCAGAGGGATGCGCTGCGTTCTTTCTGTGCTGTCGGGGAGCAAGACGGTGACGCTTTGATGAAATCGATTCCACTGTGCGATTCTGAACCTGAATCTGACATTTCCATATGAAGGAACCTTCAAGAAAATTCCATTCGCTTCTATAGTCGCCATGATGGCCCAACCTGCCTTTTAACAATTCCAGGCTGTAAAGCCGTAGAACTCCTCGCTAATATGAAGGTCGATTAACATTTCCTTGTCGTGTGTCCTTTATTAAAACCACTTTTTTTTTTTTTTGACATGTAAGAATGTTATATGCTATATGAAAAGTACTCCTTTTTATTTTTTATTTTTTACATTTTCCTTCCTTTCCTTATTTAGGTTTTTTTTTTTTTTGGTCACTTCTGTTGAGTTGCATCATAATATATGTTTCAAATAATTCTAGTACAGAGTATTGAAAAACTAGCTGTATTATAAACACTCTATAGCATCGATGTTAAGTGGAAAGTGGAGCTCGAGCATTTACTGGAATAAAATAACGGTAAAGTTACTCAAAAAAATAAATAAAACGGTCGCTTGCTTGTTGGCTATAGCACTACTCATTATAATGATTTTCTTTCTCTTTTTTTTGGCTACATTATACAGCTGTTTGATACATAGTGTGCATTTCTCTGTCACTGTATGTAATGTAATGAAGAAACAAAAAAAGAAAAAAGAAAATCATCTACTGCACAATCAGAAATAACGTAATAGGAATGAAATCCTTTCGCAGCATCAGGGCTGGTGAGGGCGTATAGTAACCTCATTATAGTCCGACTGTATGAAACTGCACCTGTAGACCTTTTACCCCTCTCTGTTAAATATGTGCGATGTCATTAAAATGCTTTTAAACATTACCGCCTTCTACTGAGTCCTGTGTCAATGTTTTTACTGGGGTTTTTTTCTATCTATATCTATAGTGTAATTTTCTCAGTTTTTGCTCCGTTTAAAGATTTGTCCGATGTCTCGGTTTTAAAAATGGAGACATTTTGACATCATGGCGTGCCGTGGAAAGGAAATCTGAAAGATAAGATAAGATAATACTTTATTAATCCCCAGATGGAGAAATTAGGGAATGGTAATGTGTAAGGATTAAAATGTATAGAACACTTAGGGGTATGCTGTTAAGGGAAAATAATCGAAGACAGACTGGTGTGATGTGGCCCAATGCGAAGTTGTTTATTTTCCTATTGACCTACAGTATAGTTTTATTTATTATTAGTAGTAGTAGTAATTGTAGTAGTAGTAGTAGTAATTGTAGTAGTAGTAGTAATAATAGTAGTAGTAGTATTAGTAGGAATTGTAGTAGTAGTATTAGTATTATTATTAGTAGTAGTAATTGTAGTATTAGTATTAATTGTAGTAGTAATAGTAGTAGTATTAGTATTATTAGTAGTAATTGTTGTAGTAGTGTAGTAGTAGTAGTAATAGTATTAGTAGTAATTGTTGTAGTAGTGTAGTAGTAGAAGTAATAGTAGTAGTGTAGTAGTAGTAGTAATTGTAGTAGTAGCAGTATTAGTATTATTAGTAGTAGTATTAGTATTATTAGTAGTAATTGTAGTAGTAGCAGTGTTAGTAGTAGTAATAGTAGTATTAGTATTAGTAGTAGTAATTGTAGTATTAGTATTATTAGTATTAATTGTAGTAGTAATAGTAGTAGTATTAGTATTATTAGTAGTAATTGTTGTAGTAGTGTAGTAGTAGTAGTAATAGTAGTAGTAGTAATTGTTGTAGTAGTGTAGTAGTAGAAGTAATAGTAGTAGTGTAGTAGTAGTAGTAATTGTAGTAGTAGTAGTATTAGTATTATTAGTAGTAAGTGTAGTAGTAGCAGTGTTAGTAGTAGTAATAGTAGTATTAGTATTAGTAGTAGTAATTGTAGTATTAGTATTATTAGTATTAATTGTAGTAGTAGTACTAATAGTAGTATTAGTATTATTAGTAGTAATTGTTGTAGTAGTGTAGTAGTAGTAGTAATTGTAGTAGTAGTAGTAGTAGTAGTATTATTAGTAGTAATTGTAATAGTAGCAGTGTTAGTATTAGTAGTAGTAATAGTAGTAGTAGTAGTATTAGTAGTAATTGTAGTAGTAGTAGTAGTAAAAATACTAGAACATGCTGTATTTTTTTGTCCATTTAAAGTTACATTTAATGCTGAAGAACATCCTCAAAACAAGTTAGTGACTGCAACGACTACAACTTAACTGATAGGAAAAATTGCAGCATGTTACAGAGAAACCACATCACTCTCTGTCCTGCAGACTCCCATGTCAGAAAATGTAACGTTTAAATTTACAGCTTTAGCTCTTAGTGTTACAAAGCACTGACACTGGAGACTCCTTCCATAAACGTTAGAGAAACATCTCCTTACACAAAACATCACCATATCACTGCTTAGATGTCTAACACAATTTTTTTTTTTTCAATCTGTTTATTATTAATCTTAGGTGATGTGAAGCGTCCATTATACAAGTCGCAATGAATGACCTGTTACTATAGAAACGAATAATGTATTAGAACGAGTGCATTAATATAAAACTTACAGCCAGCACTATTGTCAGAGCTAACGTTTCAGAAAATTCGATTTGAGACTTAGACAGTACAATTAGTACAAAAACAGATTTTAGCCTAAAAGTTTATTTGTTATAGTGAGTAATAATGGAGTTGTAAAGGCACTGTCCTACAATGTCCTACAATACTACAAAGAAATGTGTATCATGATTGTAAAGTATCACAATATTGATATATTTCCAGCAGCTATATCAATACCACTTTAATACTGGTATTGCTGCATTCACCGTTCCTCAGAAGCGGGACGTTGTAGATCAAAATGGCGTCATTTTCGACTTTCATGCATTCGAAAATGATGCCATCTAGACCTTTTGTATGCAGTGGTTAGTACCTACCAAAAGTGGTCCAAGGAAAGACAACTGGTGAACCGGCAACAGGGTTATGGGCGCCTAAGGCTCGTTGATGTGCATGGGTGAGAGAAGGCTAGCCCGTCTGTGCCAACTGCAGAAAAAGTTAACGCTGGCTCTGATAGAAACGTGTCAGAACACACAGTGCATCACAGTTTACTGTGTATGGGGCTGTGTAGCTGTAGACCGGTCAGAGTGCCCATGCTGACTCCTGTCCACCACGGAAAGCACCTACAATGGGCACGTGAGCATCAGAACCGAACCATGGAGCAATGGAAGAAGGTGGCCTGGTCTGATGAATCACGTTTTCTTTTACATCATGGGGACAGCCGGGTGCGTGTGTGTGCGTCACTTACCTGGGGAAGAGATGGAACCAGGATGCACTATGGGAAGAAAGCAAGCCGGTAGAGGCAGTGTGATGCTCTGGGTAATGTTCTGCTGGGAAACCTTAGGTCCTGGCATTCATGCGGATGTTACTTTTACGTACCACCTACCTAAACACTGTTGAAGACCAAGTACACCTTTTCATGGCAACGGTATTCCCTAATGTCAGCGGTCTCTTTCAGCAGGATAATGTGTTCCTTGTTCAGGAATCATTTGATGAACATGACAAAGCATTCAAGGTGTTGACCCAGCCGCCAAATTCCCCAGATCTCAATCCGATCGAGCGTCTGTTGGATGTCCTGGACAAACAAGTCCGATCCATGGAGGCCCCACCTCACAACTTACAGGACTTAAAGGATCTGCTGCTAACGTCTTGGTGCCAGATACCACAGCACACCTTCAGAGGTCTTGTGGCCTTGAAGGATCAGAGCTATTTTGGTGGCACAAGGGGGACTTACACAATATTAGGCAAGTGGTTTTTAATGTTATGGCTGATCGGTGTATACTTTCCTCCTCAAAACGGCAAACTCTATAGTCTGTTACAGATTTACCAAGCAAATATGTCTGGATGTTGATTGATCTAAAGCAAATACTTGTATATACAGTGTAACTCATGAAAATTTTTTAAAAAGTGCCACTTTTTTGTTTACTGTTAAAACTGTACGCAGATTTGACGTCACTTGCTTGAAATCGGAGTCGAA